>NC_057807.1:263820070-263825020 GCF_018294505.1 Triticum aestivum
GAGGAGAGGAGAGGTGTTGGTTTGATGGTTTAGAGGGGGGGTGCTTGGGTATTTATATTGGGGAGGGGAGGGTTTTGCTTGGGGTAGGGGACAAGAAATAGATTAGGATTAGGAATAGATCTAGGATTAGATACGGAATAAACGAAGTAGGAAAAGAGTCCTACTAGGACAAGGAAAAAGGAGTGGCTCCCTGGCCCCCTTGGTGCGTGCGCGCGCGGTGGCCTTGGCCGGCCGGCGGCTAGCAGCTTGGGCCTTTGGCCCAAGGCGCTGCAGTTTTTTTTTTTTAAAACGGTCTCGCGCGCAGAGAGACAAAATAAAAAGAATCTAAACGAACTCCAAAATTAAAACAGTAAACTTTCCCCGACTCCTAAAAATGAGTCGAACAAAATGAACTTTACTCGGGGCCTAAATGCAATTTTTTTAAAAACACGCATTTTTCCCTAAGGCAAATAAAACGCAATTAAAACTCCGGCAACAACCAAAATGGATTTATTTATTAAATCTTCATTTTTCCTAAATTTGGGAAAGTCATATTATTCCCTCTCTCAAAATTTTTATAGGAAAAACTTTATGAAGATAATTAAATAAATCCAAATGATCCTATTTTCAAAATTTGAGAAATCCCAAATATGAAAATAATGAAACTTCCAACTCTCTCCGAGGGTCCTTGAGTTGCGTGAAATTTTCTAGGATCGGAAAATGCGAGAAAAATATGATATGCATGATGACCTAATGTATAACATTCCAAATTGAAAATTTGGGATGTTACAAACCTACCCCCTTAAGATGAATCTCGCCCTCGAGATTCGGGTTGGCTAGAAAATAGGTGAGGGTGGTCCTTGAGCAAAACTTCCTCTCTTTCCCAGGTGGCTTCATCCTCAGTGTGGTGGCTCCACTGAACTTTACAAAACTTGATAACTTTGCTGCGGGTAACTCTGCTGGCATAATCGAGAATCTTAACAGGTTTTTCCTCATATGTCAAGTCATCCTTCAACTGAATCTCTTCCAGTGGCACTGTGTCTCTTAACGGTACCTCTGCTATCTCTGGGTGACATTTCTTCAACTGAGAAACATGGAATACATCATGAACTCCTGACAGTCCTTCTGGCAATTCCAACTTATAAGCAACTTCTCCCATACGTTGCAGAATCTTATACGGTCCAACGAAACGGGGTGCTAACTTTCCTTTAACTCCAAAACGCTTAACTCCTCGAAGCGGGGATACTCTGAGATATACTCTGTCTCCAACTTCATACTCAATCGTTTGGCGCTTTGAATCGGCATGGCTCTTCTGTTTGGACTGGGCTACCTTGAGCCTGTCTCGAATCAACTTAACCTTCTGTTCAGACTCCTTAATCAAATCTGGTCCAAACAACTGACGATCTCCAGTTTCGTCCCATGACAACGGTGTCCTGCACCTTCTTCCATACAGAGCCTCGAAAGGTGCCATCTTCAAGCTGGTTTGGTAACTGTTGTTGTAGGAAAATTCTGCATACGGCAAATTATCATCCCAGCTAGATCCATAATCTAGTGCACAAGCTCTCAGCATATCTTCCAAAATCTGATTGACTCTCTCAGTCTGTCCATCGGTCTGTGGGTGGAAAGCTGTACTGAATTCCAATCTAGTTCCCAATGTCTCGTGCAACTGGTTCCAAAATTTCGAGGTAAACTGGGTTCCTCTATCTGATACGATGCTCCTCGGAACTCCGTGTAAACACACAATTCTGGTCATGTATATCTTTGCCAACTTAGCACTACTATAGGTAGTCTTGACTGGAATGAAATGAGCTACCTTTGTTAAACGGTCGACTATAACCCAAATCGAGTCATATCCTGAACGGGTCTTTGGCAAACCTGTGATGAAATCCATGCCTAGTTTATCCCACTTCCATTCGGGTATCGGCAACGGTTGTAACAATCCTGCTGGCTTCTGATGTTCTGCCTTTACTCTCTGACATACATCGCAAATTGCTACATACTCCGCAATATCCTTCTTCATTCCGGTCCACCAGAAAGTGTTCTTCAAATCCAAATACATCTTGGTATTTCCTGGGTGAATCGAATAGGGTGAATCATGGGCTTCTTGTAAAATCAACTTCCTGATTTCTGGGTTATTGGGCACATAAACACAGTCTTCAAACCATAGGGTATCGTGTTCATCCTCACGAAATCCTTTAGCCTTTCCTTTGCCCATTTTCTCCTTTATAGAGGCAACTTCCTTATCTGCCTTTTGGGCTTCTCTGATTTTGTCCATCAGTGTCGACTGAATTTCCAATGTTGCTACATAGCCTCTCGGAACTATTTCCAAACATAGCCCTCGAAGGTCCTCGGCTAACTCATTGGGTATTCCTCCCATCATTAGGGTATTGACGTGGCTCTTACGGCTCAATGCGTCTGCTACGACATTAGCCTTTCCGGGGTGATAATGCAATCTCATATCATAATCCTTGATAAGTTCTAACCATCTCCTTTGTCTGAGATTCAATTCCTTCTGTGTGAAGATGTACTTCAGACTTTTGTGATCCGTATATACTTCACAATGATTTCCAATGAGAAAATGTCTCCACGTCTTCAGGGCATGCACAACGGCTGCTAACTCCAAATCATGAGTGGCATAATTCAACTCATGGGGCTTAAGTTGCCGTGAAGCATACGAAACAACACTTCCTTCCTGCATAAGCACTGCTCCAAGTCCTCGACGTGAAGCGTCGCAATACACCTCATAATCCTTAGTCTGATCTGGCAATATAAAAACTGGTGAGGTAACCAATCTTTTCTTCAACTCCTGAAAACTTGCCTCACAGTCCTCAGTCCATATGAATTTGTTATCTTTCTTCAACAATTCAGTCATAGGCTTAGCAATCCTTGAGAAATTCTCAATGAATCTTCGGTAGTATCCTGCGAGTCCAAGAAAACTCCGAATCTCTCCAACTGTCGTTGGTGCTTCCCAATTAGTTACGGTCTCAACCTTTTTGGGGTCAACTGCTATTCCTTCTCCGGATATAACATGTCCGAGAAATCCAACTTCCTTTAGCCAAAACTCACATTTGCTGAACTTGGCGTATAACTGATGTTCTCTTAGCTTCTCCAAAACCAATCGCAATTGTTCCTTGTGTTCCTCTTCATTCTTCGAGAAAATCAAAATGTCATCTATGAACACCACGACGAACTTATCCAAAAACTCCATAAACACTTTGTTCATCAGGTTCATGAAATAAGCTGGTGCGTTAGTCAGTCCAAATGACATAACGGTATACTCGTACAGTCCATATCTCGTGGTAAATGCAGTCTTGGGTATGTCTTGCTCCCGAATCTTCAACTGATGGTACCCTGATCGCAAGTCGATCTTGGAAAACACTTTGGCTCCTTGCAAACGATCAAACAGATCATTTATCATTGGTAGTGGGTACTTGTTCTTGATTGTTACCGCATTCAATTCACGATAATCAACAACCATTCTCAAAGATCCATCCTTCTTCTCTACTAACAAAACAGGTGATCCCCAAGGTGAAGAACTTGGGCGAATGTAACCTTTATCCCATAACTCCTTAATCTGATTCTTAATTTCCACCAAATCCTTTGCTGGCATCCGGTACGGTCGTTTTGATATCGGGCCTGTTCCTGGCAATAGTTCAATCAAAAACTCAATGTCTCTATCCGGTGGCATGCCTGGTAATTCCTCAGGAAATACATCAGGAAAATCCTTTACCACTGGTACTTCCTCCTGTACAACTCCTGATAAGCAATTCACTTGTGTCCTGTTTGGCACATGCCGGGATACATACTTGATCCTTCTTCCTTCTGGTGTGGTAAGCAAAATTGTCTTACTGGCGCAATCGATGTTTCCTCCATACATCGACAGCCAATCCATTCCAAGAATCACATCCAGACCTTGGGATTCCAGAATAATTAAATCCGTTGGGAATACATGCCTTCCTATACTCAATGGTACTTGAAAACATCCTTGTCTGGCCATGTATTCTGCTCCTGGCGAGCTTACTAGCATAGGTGTTTTAAGAATCCTAGTGGGCAGGCTATACTTTTCCACAAATCCCCTTGATATGTATGAATGCGATGCACCAGTATCAAAAAGAACGAGTGCAGTAAATGACTTAACCAAAAACTTACCGATTACTGCATCGGGCTGATCTTCAATCTCCTCCACATTAACGTGGTTCACCTGTCCCCTGTTGAAAGGGTTGGGCTTCTTTCCAGAGCTTCCATTGCCATTTCCATTCTGGCCTTCTGGACAGTCATTTGCATAATGTCCGGTCTTCAAACACTTGAAACAGGTGACTTGACTCAGGTCCCTCTTGGTTGGGGTGGATGGGGTTGTTCGGTTCTGGCCGTTGCTTCCTCCATTCCCATTACCATTCTTGTGGCCATTATGGTTGTGCGAGCTACCTCCTCCATGGGTGTGCTGAAACTTAAATCCCGGTTTAGGGGTAAAACGGGGCTTCTGCTGGGCTCCAGAGTTATACTTCCCCTGTCCATACTTCCTCTTACGGTTCTCAATTTGCTGCTGCTTTCCTTCAATCATAAGGGCTCGGTCTACTAACTCCTGGTAGTTATTGAAACTTGCTACCATCAACGGCATGCTGAACTCATCATTCAGTCCTTCTAGAAACTTCTCCTGTTTAGCCGCATCTGTAGCAACGTCATCTGGGGCGTAACGTGCTAATTTGCTAAAGTCATCCACGTACTGGCCAACAGTCCTTCCTCCTTGGCGTAAGTTGCGAAACTCACGCTTCTTCATGGCCATGGCTCCTGCTGAGACATGGGCAATGCGAAAAGCTTGCTGAAATTGATCCCATGTGACAGTGTCTACCGGGTAAGTGGCTGTGAAATTCTCCCACCATGCGGCTGCGGGTCCTTCAAGCTGATGTGCTGCAAACTTCACTCTTTCTCCATCTGTGCATCCTGCAGTGGTCAACTCCCTTCCTATCTTGC
>NC_057807.1:263829193-264031800 GCF_018294505.1 Triticum aestivum
AAATACCAAACGAACTCCGAATTAAATAAAACAAATTTTCCCCGACTCCTAAAAATGAGTCGAACAAAATGAACTTTAAAAACGGCAAATATGCATAAATTTTTAAAATGCTCATTTTTGCCTAAGCAAAATAAATCTTCCAAAACCAAATCTTGATTTATTTATAATATCTTCATTTTTCCTAAATATTGGGAAAGTCATATTATTCCCTCTCTTAAAATTTTTATAGGAAAACTTTATGAAGATAATTAAATAAATCCAAATGATCCTATTTTCAAAATTTGAGAATTCCCAAATATGAAAATAATGAAACTTCCAACTCTCTCCGAGGGTCCTTGAGTTGCGTGAAATTTGCTAGGATCGGAAAATGCGAGAAAAATATGATATGCATGATGACCTAATGTATAACATTCCAAATTGAAAATTTGGGATGTTACACAATGAAAGCACCAATGTCGGTGTCAAAACCGGCGGATCTCGGGTAGGGGGTCCCGAACTATGCGTCTAGGCGGATGGTAACAGGAGACAAGGGACACGATGTTTTTACCCAGGTTCAGGCCCTCTCGATGGAGGTAAACCCCTACTCCTGCTTGATTGATATTGATGATATGGGTAGTACAAGAGTGGATCTACCATGAGATCAAGGAGGCTAAACCCTAGAAGCTAGCCTATGGTATGATTGTTATTATGATCGTTGTTGGTGATGGTTGTCCGACGGACTAAAACCCTCCAGTTTGTATAGACATCAGAGAGGGCTAGGGTTACACAGAGTCGGTTACAATGGTAGGAGATCTACATATCCTTATTGCCAAGCTTGCCTTCCACGCCAAGGAAAGTCCTATCCGGATACGGGATGAAGTCTTCAATCTTGTATCTTCATAGTCTTGGAGTCCGGCGGATGATGATAGTTCGGCCATCCGGACACCCCCTAGTCCAGGACTCCCTCAGCCCACAAGATTTTGCGGGCCATAATGGGCCGGCCCAGGCAAAGGCCCACAAGATTTTTGTTTGCCATAATGGGTCGGCCCAGGTAAAGGCCCACAAGATTCTTGCGGATCATAATGGGCCGGCCCGGCTAAAGGCCCACGAGATTTCACCGACATTAATGGGCCGGCCCAGCTGTAGGCCCACAAGAATTGAGGGCCCTAGTAGGCCGGCCCATTAACTGGCTGCCATGTTTTAGGCCAAATGCCGGCCCATATTTGATCCGGTCCATTAATGGCCTGCCACGTTTCGGGCCTAATAGTGGCCCATATGAGATCCGGCCTGTTAATAGCCTACCACGTTTTGGGCCAAATTACGGCCCAAATCAGGTACGACCCTTTAAGAGGCTATGGGCTCAATTATGGCCCATATCAGATTCGGCCCGTCAACTAGACACTATGCTTTTGGGCCCACTTGCTAGAGGCCCACTTAGTAATTCGGCCTGACATTAGTTTTGGCCTCTTCAGGACCCGTTTAACATTTCGGCCCTATATTAATTTTGTCCTGTTAAATGCCCGTCATATAGTTGGGACTAACTACGGCCCGGTTTGCATCCGGCCTGCTCGCAACCGATATCTGATTGGGCCAAAGAAGGACCGAGACAATTTTGGCCTGTTAAAAGCTCGTGATTTGATTCGCACAATCATGGGCCGGAGTTCATTTCGGGCTGCTGCCGGCCCGTTAGCTGTTTGGCACGTTTCAGGCCCAACCTAAATCGTGATAGCATGACGGCCCGATTATGTACCATAATTTTACGGTTTGGCCGGTTTACTGCGAAGATAGTAAAATAACTGCAGCATCGTGAATAAGAAAAAACCTAGAGTATACAATAAAGAAATTACAGCATATTACATCCACTAGGCATCAAAGTTCACCACTATGATAATAAAGCACAAGCAGACAGCAGATTACATACACTGGGCATCAAAGATCACCACCAGTGCAAATAAACACGCCGACAAAATAATATACAAAACCGACAGCACTTCAGTGGAGTTCAAGAAAGGTTAGCCCTGCTGGGGAGCTGCAGCGCAAGCAGCTGAGCAAGATGATGAGACTGCGCTTGTTCAACACTTAAATCTTCCTCACTCTGAAAGATAAACAAGCAGACAGATGACAGGTTTTGCACATAAAAGTATCAGTGCTGACAATTCATCACATTTCTTACTGACGAATAAAGTGACATAGTTAAAAATTGCATTAACACAATATGGTATTGTTCAGGTCAAGACATGGCAGGAAATGACATTGTGAAGGAGTTGGCAGCTTCACGACACCACTGGATTACAGATCAAGAACTCATAAGTATCAATGGTTAGTGTGCAGTCAATTTATCCCATTTCACATTGGCAAATAAAGAGACGGTTTAAATAATACTCCCTCCATCCGGAATTACTTGTCATCAAAATGGACGTGTCTAGAACTAAAATACATCTAGATACATCCATTTCAATGACAAGTATTTTTGGACGGAGGGAGTAGTAGAATGATATGACATTGTTCATAGTTAAGACATTGTAGAATATGACATTGTGCTGTAGTGGGTATCACCACACCACTGGATTACGGATGAAGAACAGAAGCATACATGCAGTGCAAAAGAAGATCACTTGCTCTGTATACTTTAATTTACATGGTATGAATAAGGAACTTGGTTGTACAACTGAAAACTTAAATTGAGAAAGGACAAACTTTTGTTTATGAACTATACATAATAAACTTTAAACATGCAATTTGATGCAAACACCAAAAATAAACAGCTGTTGCAGTCATGCCTAACCAAATATATACAACAAATTTTGAAGGCTTGAGATGGACAAACTTACATTATTGGTGAAGACAGGCACTATAAAGGCCTTGTCCATGCTGATGGGGCGCAATTCAAGAAGTTTTCCATAGAATCTTCTTCATAAGCATTGCCTTTATTCTACATTTTGTTAAGAGTAAATATAGATGTGATAATATACGAAAAAATGGAGAATATATAAGATAATATGAAGAGTGATGCTACATAACCAAGTAGCTATAAATGTAAGTGCAGCGATACTGGCAAAAGGTACAGCCAAGAGCAATGCACAGCTAAACTTCTTCAGTACCAACCTTATGGTAAGAGTAAATATAGATCTGATGAGTAGAAAATGGAGGGCAAAGGAAAATAAGCTGCAGAGTGATGGTACATGAACAACTACCTATCATTATAAGTACACTGATAAAGGACACCATGTACTTACAAGAACAATGCAGAGCTAAAATAACATTGGCATTGGATAAGAATTTGGAGCGAACAATTGATAAGCAAGCTATCATGCATACTGCTATCACATAATGAACCAGGTATGTATGCAAGTACAGTAATACAGGACAACAGGTACTAACAAGAGCAAAACAGCGGGCAGCATATTTGCGATATCCTGTCATTCTTTTCAAACCGGAATTCTTCTTCGAGCAGATTTCCTGCAAACAAGATCCGTAAGGCACATGCGGAAAAGTAGAAGTTCAAATTGTCATGTGATTTCATAGACAGTACCTCATCCTGGGAACGAGACCAGTGCATAACAATGTTTTTCCATTCAATGTCTTCTAAATTTAGCACAGGAGACTTCACCGGAAATTCGTTTATAGATTTGCCACCAAAGTGCGATTTCCTCAGGTAATACTGATACTGCTGCAATGCTTCCTTGAAAAGCACAAGCAAGCTTTCCTCGTCATGACTATCCAGATTGACCCTCGCCTAGTTACAACAATGTAATGTAAATCACTGATGTGTTCAATCAGCAAAAAACAGGAAAATAATAACCATGAATAATAGCACTTACACGTAAGTTGGACAGGAAGATGTGAAAATGGTGTTTGTCTTCACAATAATCTTCCCGTGATGGGAATATATGCACGTAGTCCCTAACAACATTGAAAGCATTATCTTTTAAACTGGGAATAAATGGAATGGGGTTCCAATCTGCAGGAATTGGCCGTCTCTGCAGTTGGGATAGGTCTTCGGCCGGTGGACTTGCTGTACTTTTTGCTGGAGAGGGATTTTTCTGTGGTACAGCTGGTGCTATGGCAAATGAAACCGGTATACCTTTTGCTGGAGTGCAGGTCCTATGTGGTGGGGCTAGTGGTGTGGCCAGTGAAGTATGGGTATAGTCTGCTGGAGTCGGTCCTACATTTTGTGTCACAGCTCTATCGAACATGGTAAAGAAGAGCAAGCAGATTTTGGATAATAAAATGTTTGTTTCGTAGTGCCCACACATGATGAACCGGAGCGCATTAAGAATGCAACTCCCAACTGTCTCTCAATCATTTCAGGCGGTTGGATGAAGATCCTACGTCTCCTAGCCCTTCTTCTTCCTCGTCTGTGATTCTTCCCATACAGAACACCGCACGGGCCACCGCCCAGACCACCGGCCCCCACCGCCTGTGTTCCTCATCCACTCCCACCCCCCACCCGCATCGAGTTTTCTTCGTTTGGCGAGGCCCCACAACCACCCGAGCCCCTTGGATCGCACCGGCGAACTCCGGCGAGCTCTGAAAAATCGACTAACCCAATTTTGAAATTTAGTCTACTGTGATTTAACTAGTGTGGAATATAAAAGGGGAAAACCATAAGCATTGGGAGTATAGTGTTGAGCGTGCCATGGCGGATCTGAAGGTGCAAACCGGACAAAGGCAACTTTGCAACCAAGACAAGAAATCAGAGTAAAGCAGTGGCGATCTATTTTCTTGCTGCGATAAATAAGTTGAGCAGATACGAAAGAGTACCGCCTCTGGTGCGGCTCCATGTACGCATCTGGTGAGAATTTGATGGTGCTGCGGTAGCGATGGCTGTCGGCGGCGTGGAAGCAGATCTAGGAGGGTAGACGGTGGCGGCAGGCCGTGGTGGATGAGACGGTCGTAGGAGCGGCGCCGGCAAGGTGGACGATGGCGGGGATGAAGCGAGAGGACGGGATGCAAGGATCCCGGTCTGAAGGCGTAGATGAGAGAGGTCGATCTCTTGTAATGGACGGCAGCGTCGCAGTATCAGCTTCGGCATGGTGGAGGAGGACGGCGATGGATGGGGTGGCGGACGGCGGCGGACGGAGGAGGGTGGGGTGGAGAGGGTGTTTTGGCGCCCAAAGAGTACGAATGGGGAAAATGGAGGTAGAGAGGAAGGGGGGAACCATGTAGTTAGGGCGCGCTTGTCTCAAATGCGAGGAAATTTACAAACTTAGCCCCCGTTTCAAATTTCTACTACATCACAGCAACATTAGTAGGTTGGAGATAGGATGGTAATCTCGCATACACCGAATATTTGCTGACGAGAATTTGTTTTTTGCGCCCACCGTGTATGAATATGAATCGGGGAGGGAGTCGATTTCGGCTGAGGGCACACTGTGTTTTGGCGCCCACCGTGTAGGAATCCGGGTGAGAGGCGGTTACGTCACGTTTGGGTGAAATTACAAACCTACCCCTATCGAAACCTACAGAAATCCAGCAGATAGGCTTTGCGCGGCAGGGATAGGCACTAGTGATTTCCATCTCGCGGATTTTGGTTTCGGGCGGTTACTGCGACTTTCCCCGCTTCGTTCAAATTTTGCATAGTGCATGTTTACCGTGCCAACTCAATTCGAATCCCGTTTGTATTCTACTTTTTTTTTCGGGCGGGATCAATTTTCAATTGGAATTACATTCTATATACATCATTTTTTTACATATATACTTTCAAAAGCACAATAAAGAATTCTGCTCCTTTATATGTATAATATGATTTACAAATACAACGATCTCGAAATCTTAAGGTTGAATTCATAAAATTTTAATCAAATTATGTTCTACTAAAATGTATGGATCAGTAATATCTACATATTAAATAACATAGATGTGCGTGAATTCATATGAGTATGCATGTTTGATAGATCAATTTTGGTTCGAGTATGGATTACATGTATCATCATCTCGAATTCAAATATTTGAATCCCTTTTTTGTTCACTCCTTTCAAGCCCATCTCTCTCGCATGCATGCTCCTTCAGGTAGCCATCACTCTCTTTTCTCCAGCTCACCCGCATGCTCACTTCATGTTTCTCCTATCCTCGCGAACATGGTCTCTCGATGTCTCCCTTGAGAAGTGTCACACTCTCCCTATCATTATACATTACACGGTTTTCATTATCTCTCACGTCTCTACTGTTCTCTGGTATCGCTCGGTACCTAAGCTTTCTTTTTCACCGCCACACACACAGTCTCCACCCGTCTTTCACTTTATCTTTCTCTCTATGGGATTCTCTCACACACCCTATATGTCTCTACATATGACTCATACCACTAAAATTACTCTCTCTCTCTCTCCTCTAGACACAACATTTGTTGCGGTCTCCTTTTCGTCTCCATCCCAGACTGACACCGATCAGACAACCCCGACTACCGTCTCCTCTCTCTCTCTCTCACAGACACACACACACACAACTCCTGCTTCCACCCCCCTTCCCGACTACCGTCTCTCTCTCACACACACAGAACTCTCGCTTTCTCACCCCCACTCGTATTTCTCTCACAAGCATTTATTGACTAGCTAGCCTCTAGATAGGTTTATACACCCGCACACTCATGCTTCCACCATCGCATACATTTCTCTCTCTCGCTCCTTGTATCTATGTAGCTTTTTCTTCTCTTCTTGAGACACACCCTCTCGATCGTGCACACACACATTATCGCCTCATTTTAAGCTGATACCTATCGCACACACACTACTTGTGTCTTTTCACACATGCACTCCGTCCTCCTCCACTCTCCCTCTCTTTCTCACACACATGGGCTTTTTGCAACAACTAGCAAGATGCCATGCGTTGCACAGAACATCAAGATGCATTTGTATGAGTAGTTTATCTTGTGGGGGAAAAGGATGAACGAGGGAAGACCTTATTTGCAAATGTGGAGAGGGGTGTGGGTATCTTTTTGCAAAATTGCCATAGTTTCCTTCCTATCCGTCAGATATAGATCGGACAACCTATATTGCAGGATGGGAGGCACACGATCATCATCGACAATGCTTTTTATAAGAGTAGGGATAAAAATAGAGTTGGTGATGATGGTGGGCCTGCCATCCTGCAATGTAGGTTGTCCGATTTATATCTGACGGATAGGAAGGAAAATATGGCAATTTACCCACACTCTTCACCACATTTGCAGATAAGGCCTTCCCTCGTTCATCCTTTTCTCCCACGAGATTTTGATGTTCCGTGCAACGCACGGGCATCTTGCCAGTAAGAGTAGAAATTAGACATATACCATTTCTCGAATCTTGAAACCAACAACATGCCTCCCTTATCTCATCAAAACCGCCAAAGGAATATATTTTGAGTGAAACTTAACATATTTTTAGTGATATACGTATTTCAAACCTAGACTTTTTTCTATCAAATCAGTGAATATGTATTAATCTACATTGATCGTGTGGCAACGCATTGGCACATTGCTAGTATTTATTATAATTTTTTGGACACCAGACAAATGGTGGAGTACATATACGAAGAGAAGAGGCACACGCACGCAGTCGGCCTCTCGCTGTCTCGCACACATGAGTGTTACGTAAAGGCGATGTTAACAAATAAACCCTAAAACCCTAGGTGCATGATTGCTGCATTCGCAGGTACTGGGTACGTGGTGGAGCACCTTTGTAGGAGTTGATGGTCGGGACCACAGGTGAACGACTTGGAGCGCGGTGGCTCGCTATTTGCCACAGACCGAGTAGCCACGTTTAAAATATCGTTTTTTAGTGGGGTTAAGAGTTTCGATTTTAAATGGCACGTTATAAGTAGTAAGTAGTTTTTAGAACGATTGGTATGGAGCGAAAATGGAATTCATAGTACTACGTACCTCCTTGGCGTATGGTTGTATGGGTTTATGTTACGAGATATTGAACCTGGTAGCTCTAGGGCAAATACTATGGTTTAGATTTAGATGCTGGTTTGTAGTAATCGGAAGGGGAAACCCTTCTTTGATTAGAAAAAACTACTACCTCCATTCTGGTTTACTAGTCCCCATCGTACTTTGGGTCAAAGTTTGTCCTCGAATTTTACTTGTAAAATGTGAATGGAAAACAAAATTTTGTTATACCCAAACAAAAAAGGACTGGAGAGAGTGATTGCTCTGAAACGGATGCGACCTCTCATAGAGCAGGCATTGAACCGGCACGCCGGCCAAGAGGGCCGCACTCGCTGCAGGCCCGGCTGAGCACGCCTCCTCGCCCCGTGCAACCAGCTTAAGACTGCCCCGCCTGCCTTCATTGAATCCGCACGTGTGCCGACAACATGTCCTTCTGCGAGCCGGCGGGCATTTTAGAACACAAAAAATGACTAAAATATAATTAATTTATGCATGGTCTTGACTTGTTGTGCTCGCACTGGTAGCAGGAACTAGTAGAGGTTTTTCTTTATTTATAACTCTCCTCACATTTTTTTGGCTTTGAAGTGAATCATGGTTGTGGACATTATGTATGAATGTGCGGATATTTGTGAACATGAGTTTGATGTGGAAGTTGGACTTGGAATGTCGGGCTTGCGCGTGAACTATACCATGTCCAATGCTTCGTCTATTATTGTTTGGAAAGTAATTGTTGTTATTACATGACCCGAAAAAAACATTTTGTGCCACATCACTAGATGCACAGACATCACAACAGGCATGCTGACTGGATACACATTTCAACCTAGCTATTATGAAGTAAATTTTGTATTGACAATAGTTTTAGATAGCAGGAGATGCCTAGCCTGCTCTGCCTCTGCTAGCTTATTTCTGGCTTCTTCCATCTCTTCTTTGGCTTGGGTGAAGAGAGCATCTAATTGCTCTTTTCGCTTCTTCAGGAACTCAGCTACATTCTCAAGGGCTGCTGCACGCTTTCTTTCAGCCTTTACTGATGCCACGAGGACACGAACAGCTGATGACTCCACCTGGCTTATGTGTAATCCAGCATCATCTGGGAATTTGCACCTTGTGTCTAATCCAGCATCATTAGGGAACTGGCACCTTGTGTGTAATCCAGCCTCATTTTGGAAACATGATCTCGAGGTTGACCATACTTCCCTCCTCATAGGAACTGCATCCTGACATGAAGTTACTTCTTTTTAAGATCAATACTCGGAGAAACCTAGATCCATTTAGTAGAAGCCGGATAAACAAAACTCGGAGAAGTGAATTCAAAAGGAAAAGAAATATAAAAACAGACTACACAGTGAGAATACCCACTTCCTACATCAAGTTAAAAACGAAAGCATTAGGACGATTAAGACTCTTCTTATTACACATCGAAGAACACCACGCTTAAGAGAAACAGAAACTACAACATGTACACATCGAAGAACACGAGGCTAAACGAAAGTAATTGAAAGGGTGTTACTTACCAAAGCTCGTTTTACAGGTTCGGTGCAGCTCCTCCTTAACTTGCCATGCTCCTTGAAGATGTCCCGAATATCCCGTGTTTGGTCTTCATTGCTCCTCTGCATGTTCACACTCGTGGTTTCAAAATCTCAACATGGCAAGAAAAATACTACTAGTAATACTTGTGCATCTTGTGGGCAACATTAAAGCACTCGTCTGCCATGTTAGAGCATCTCCAATAGAATTGCAATGCGCGGCGCTTTAAAAAAGTGTTTACAGTGCTGAGATCGAAAAGTAGATACTAGAGAGTAGAGGATAGTTCTCAGCATAGATAGATACAAAAAAGATAATTCAACTACTCCTTGTTGTCCGACTGCTCCTCGGTGATGTCCTCCTCCGACGTCTGACTGTAGGCGTGAAGATACCGATCGTCGTCGGATTCCCAGGGTGACGCTGCTCCTAGCCTCATGTTGAATTGAGCGTCCGCTTTTCGCCTACGCTTGTCCTCGCGATAGGCGGCTCGCTCCGCCCTCCTCTTATCCCTCTCCGCCCTCCTTTGCGCGTAGAATTCGCGCTCGTTGATGATGTCCTGCGGGAAGTGTTGGCGCCATAGCGCAATGGCTTCCTCGTTCATCTCGGCGATGCCAAGACGGTGCTCCCGCCTCCGGTTGTCGTGACGATCCTCGTTGGTGCTAAGCCGCGGCAGAGGCGCGAGCTCCTGCGCCCGCTCCCGTGTCGGCACGTTGGGGAAGTTCAATGTTCTATGAGGCCACCAGAGGCGCCACGCCGCCGCGTCGTACGCGCGGGCGGCCTCGGTGGCGGTGTAAAAATTGCCGAGGCCGAGGCGCATCCCGCGGAACCGGATCTCGGTGGAGAAGCCGCCGGAGGGGCGCGCGCGGACGCTGCAGTATCCCCAAGTTTCCCGGCGACGTGGCGACATGGTGGCGTGGCGGCGGTGAGGCGAAAAAGAGTGGGGAGAGAGCGGTGGCGAGGCACAAAGAGGTGGCAAGGCACAGAGCGGTGGGAGGGCGTTGGATTTTATAAAGCGCGCCGGATGCCACGCGCCAAAACTAGCGCACGCCCGGCCGCTTTTTCCCGCACGCGCGCGATCCTTTCCCGACGTCTCTGCTATCTCTACTCTCTTCTCTACGATTATATTTATTTTATATTTAATATTTAATATTTATCTCTACTTCCTTTACTGTCTACTTTTTTTCTCTATACTTTTTTTCTTGCAATATAGGCCGTCTGATTTATATCTGACAGATAGGAAGGAAACAAATGGGAATTTTGCAAAAAGATACCCATACCCCTCTCCAGATTTGCAAATAAGGCCTTCCCTCGTTCATCCTTTTCTCCCACAAGATAAACTACTCATACAAATGCATCTTGATGCGTGCAACGCATGGGCATCTTGCTAGTTCTAAAGACCTTTCCATCATTTGCCACACTGCTGGTTGCAGATGAAAAACCTACCCAAGCACAACGCGATACAGGAGCGACGCACAATTACAAGCTGATATTCTGTTGGACAATGGAGGCTATAACCAATTACTATTACGGGAACAATAGCACCCAGGAAAATTGAAGGGTAGGTACGAACAAAATTGGAACTGCACATGTACTGCTAAGTGATTCAATACACACATTACCAATCGAGGAGGAGAATGATGGTCGCGGCAGCCTCTGTGAGTCATGGTCGGCAATGGGAGTCAGTTCATTGTCCACGACGGTGGTACTTTTGCGCTTGGCGTTGGCTTCCAGGAAGCAGATCCGAGACCGTGGAAGACGATGCCGGGGAAGAGGCTCCGTCTACAACGACGACGGTGGATCGGCTCTAGTGCGGCGTACAAGGTCGTTGATGAGGCAGATGCGCTGCGGTGGACGAGTGTGCCGCTGTAAAGGGGAGGAGCACGAAGGCTGCGGTGCCATGGAGAAGTCTATTTTGCGGTGGGGATAGAAAATCGGGAGTATTCAGGTGTACTACTCTGGGTGCCGGGGTGGGCCTGGCTGGGTAGGGTGAACCTGAAATTACGAAAACAGCCCCCTACCAAGCGTCGTACGTAGGCCTGTTCCGAAGGCTATGATGGTAACTTCCCACTGCTCGAATCAGGGTCGCGGGAGATTTTCCCGCCGACCTCAAAATTTTGTGACACTGGACTCCTCGTGTGGCGTGTTGAGTGATTCGGCTAAGCAACTAGCGAATAGTAGTAGTAAACTCTACATATTAGGTTTGACCGAAGTCAAACTTCCTAAAGTTTGACCAAGTTTATATAAAAATATAAACATTTACCATAATAAATATGTATGATGTGGAAGTACATTCAATAATGAATCTATTGGTATTTATTTGTTATTGTATATGTTAATATTTTTTGTTATAAGCTATCTGAGAGTTTACAAAACTTGTCTTTGACCAATGCTAATACGTGGACTTAAATAAAAACGAAGGGAGTACACATTTGTTTTCTTATTTTGTAATGAACTAATCATTTGTTGAAATTGTGAAATAAATATATTAGGCTATTGACTTCGAATGTAATGGTCTATACAATTCAATAGTTACAATCATTGTCGAATCCCAAGATGTATACAAGGTCTATAGTACTTCACAACATGCTCAAACTCACATAATCCCAGTCAAATGAGAATCTAAATGCATTTCATAGTTATTACTTTGTAGGATGCAACAAAAACAACCAAAACTCTACATCAGCCATTATAGAAGCAACAGTTTGACATATCCCATTGTGTGAATGAAACGTGCAGAGAGAGCTTTTCAAGATGGAGCAGATAGGGCGGGATATATTGTATGTATGTGGACGAGAGAGTAGGAGACAAACCTAACGAGGCACACACACACACACACACACAGAGAGAGAGAGAGAGAGAGAGAGGAAGAAGTTAGGTCTGTGAGAAAGATGGAGACATGTAATATACGTGATTTTGTATACGTGGAAGGAGAAGAGACAACATGTTTGATGAGAGAGCTGGAAAAACATGGACGAGAGGGGAAGGATCTCATGGGTTGAGGGATTGACAATTTTGTGCGGGGGTGAGAGGGATTGGTAATTTTGTGCAAGAGAGAGAGAGGGTGGGGGGAGGAGTCAGTCAGCCGTCGTCACATCACCTTGCTTCCAAATGACCCTGCATTCTCTAGCGCGGTGTGGTCGCTGTCTTCGATCTGCTCGATGCCCTCTTTGAAGATTGAGGTGTTGTGCATGTTGGGGTCCAAAGAAGCACAAGCGAGAGTGGTCGCCGTATAACCTTGGATAGGGATGAATTGTGTGCTCGGGGGAGTGTGTGTGTGTTGTGCTGTGCGTGCATGTGTGTGTGTGTGTGTTCGATATTGAGCGAAAACAAACCTAAGGAGAGAAATGCGTATTCACAAAGAGATTGTGCGGGCCTTGAGGTGGGCAGGGGCCGAGTGAGGGTGTCAAAATGTGCGCATTGATGCATATGTTGCATGCGATCGTGCGAGGGACGGACGAATCGAGAGAGATGGTTGTTGTGTTACAGATGCTCCTCTCTCTCTCTCTCCCTCTCTCCCTCTCTCTCTTTCTCTCTCACACACACATACACACACAAACACGCAAGTAAACTAGAAGACCGTTCTCTCATGTATACACAACGTATCGGCATCTTTCTATGTCTCACTCATGCATGATCGTTTGCACATTCACACCTCTCTATGTCTGTATCACACGCACACCGTCTCCACATTGCCCTTCCGCCACAACACACATATGGACACATACACACGTTCTGTCTCAGTCACACACACAAAATAAGTATTAAAAAAACTAGGGCGCACCTAAAACGTCCAAATCCATATAAACACAAACTGGATCTAAATTCAAATATATGGAAATATTGCAGCGTCAAGAACTTTCCCAGGAAAAAAAAGGTTGAGTAATATTCGAGGATTGTTTTCACACATACAAAAAGGTTCGGTGGATGTCCTTCGAGCGCGACACGGTGAAGCACCGTTCGATCGACCGCGCGGCCACGGTTCACGCGCTTGCATAGGATTCCGTATCGTGGCTGTGGTACTAACTTAAAAAAAAGCACTGCCTAAGTCTAATGTTTACGTGTACTAGTACAGTTTTCTTTTAAGTTTGACCAACCTCATTTAAAACTAAAGTAAGCTCCCATACGCGCACTCATCAATATGCCACCGCCGCCGTTGCGCATGCCGGCGCCCGCCTGCTCTGGCCAACAATTTCTCGCCCATCACCGTCGTGTCGCAGCCATCCCTGTGCCATGAAGCCGAAGGCTCGCCCGCTCATGTCGTCTGCAGTCCTTTCTCGCCATGCCGCCGTGCTGCCAAGCACGCGAGCAGCTGGTGGAGCCGCGTCTATGCACGCAGCATACGAAGAGGAGGACGAGCGCGTGCTCCAGCACGCCGGCGAGGAGGAACTACCGTGTCATTGTTGTCTCCGCCCGCGCGGAGGAGGCGCGCATGGTGGCTGTCGCGGCCAAAGCCGGTCGCTCGCGCGTCGAGCCTGCAAACCGGGTGCGGACATGGAATCTACCTTCGAGACCTTGAATGCCACATGGATCCTGCAATCTGAAGGAGCAATTTGGGTCAGTCGACTCATGTGAGCCGTTTGATGCAACATGGATGGCTAGAAGGGCTTCTTCCACCTCTTCTACTGTCTTCTTCCTTCGCTCTGTCGAACTTCTTTCACAAATCGACTGACCTAAATTATAATACTAGTACGAATGTATTAAGTACAGTGGGAACACGAAGGTACGAGCAGTAGTACCAACTGCAAGAAGAACAGTAGTAAGACATAGTACTAGTACTACTCTACGTACTAAACAGTTCAAATAACGAGAAAGAACATAAACATAGTTCTGCTGGGGCCTCAGCACAACACACCCTTGAAAATAAACTGAGCAACTAGTCAGCTTGACACTGCAGTAGAACCAGCATGAGCAACGGCACTGCCACCTACTCGGAGTCCGAGTCCACGTCCTCGACTTCATCCTCGTCCCTCTTCCTCTTCCTCTTTGCCAACACTTCTTTGCTTGAACCGGACACTAGGCTCTACTTCTTCATCCAACCCTTGTAGATATTTAAACAAAGGTAGGCATCCATTGCTGCGTACAGGATGTGATCTTCATCTAATGTCTTCGACTTCCATGCATGATGAAACTCGTGACGAGGTTTCTTCAGTTTAGTGTACGAAGGATCAATCATGGCTGCTGCCAGGGTCAGCATTGAAGGTTGAGAGGAGGATACCAGGCTTGCCTTCTGGAGATCGAAGGGCTGGCCTACAACGAGACCTATCCGACGTAGGACTTCTTTGTCCTTCTTAAAGCCTATAGTAACGAATTTCACTCTTTTGTCCTTGAGGAAGTTCTTAAAATCCTGGCACTCAACATCGGCATGGCATATGTGGTAGACCAAGCAAACGTTATGTACACAAACCTGGATCACGGCGGGCTTCTTCCTCTCTTCATTCTTTAGATCCTTCTCTCGTCCCAGGACTGTGGTGTACTCAACATCTAGCCCAGCGACCCACTCATCCGTTGAACTGTTGAACATGCGTAGGAAGCGAGCAAGCCATGCTTTCACTGTCGCGGATCCACGTGTGTAGATGACGATGAACTGATCGCCGGTGATGGCTCTAACCTAGTACTCAGCGGCGACCATGGAGATTTGGCAGGCCATGGATTTTGGAGGAGGGTTAGGAGAAGTTGAACTATTGTACCCCGCAAAAACTGGGACCAAACTAATGTGAAAGGACTGGATGACTGGGAGTGAACTGTTGTGAGGTAGAAGACGGGGACGAGTAGGGCGTGCGAATGGCATGGGGTTGCTGTCTTGCCCGGTGGATAAGTGGCTGCAAGCCCCCAAATAGTTCTCGACCCATATCTAGACCCATATCTAGGCCTGACGGTATAGCTTGTGCCTGTTCACACGCCATGCCGGCGCGTGGATGTAACTTCACTTAATTCCGTCAACCGTCGCGCCTCCCACGACCTTCGCCTCCCTCGCATGGTCGCGCCCTTTGAGACTTCGACCATCTAAAAATGAGCAATTTTTTTGCCTACTCTGCATGCATGATACTCCCTCTGGTCCTTTTTACTCCCGTCAACCGTTTGCAAAGTGTTTGACCAAATATATACTTTTTTTAAACACCACCTTATATTAATTAACCAGCCACACTAGTACACTCATTTGATACAATATTCACCACACAGGGCGGTACGTTATTTACAAGAATACCATCTAATCTATTGTCAAAGCTATACTTAGCGATTAAGTGTGCCACCTTATTGGCCGAACGGCTAATCTTTGACAATTGAAGATTGTTGATCAACTTCGATATGCTCAACGCTTTCATCTTCAGGTCAGGCATAGCAGACCTGTCATAGTCCCCCGATGCAAGAGACGTTACCACAAAAGCGCAATCAGTCTCTAAAATTACATGATTATGAAGAGAAATACCTATGTAGAGACCGACAATGCAAGCCCTAAGCTCCGCTTCCTCCATGCTTTGACAGGCATCAATGAAATCCCATGACCAAATTTATACTAAAAATATCAATATCTACAATACTGATTATAATGAGTATAAGAACTACGTTTTACAATGAGTGTAAAAATATTGATTTGACATTGTGAATGTTGATACTCCCTCCGTCTAGGTGAGTAAGTCATATTAGGCTGTGCACCGTGACCAAGGATGAGGGGAAAACGAGAGACATTAATGTTTATTTGCTAATTAAATAGTATTGCATGCAATGAACTAACCACTGCATGTCATGTTTGATAGTCTTAGGTCATTAAAAGCATGCACACCCTCATCTCTTATTGGTTGATATGTCAAGAAACAAGAAACGAGGTAGAAGTTAATGCACCGCGCCTATGTGTTTTGGGATTATTTGGTTTTCGTAAGATGACCTACACACCTAGCTATTAGAGTACCACTACCTCCCTTCTAGTTTAAAGGGCTCAACTCAAAAATTTCACCTACTCTTAGCAAGATACTAGAGGCCGTGGAATAGTTTTTGAAGTCTGCAAAAGTACTCAACTAATGCTGTCATTCTTCCCAAAAAAATGTGTTTACCAATGCATGCATGAACACTAGTTACTCTAACGCCCCTCTCTTCTTTAATTCTTTGCCACATCAGCATGTTTGCTATTCCCGTGTACCAGCTAAGATACCACCATGATGGCCAGCCTTAATCATTGCATGCAATAATTTAGTGCACCTTGAAATATGAACATGTGTGTGGCATGTATGTTTTTAGTGACTTGAGACTATACCTAGCCCGTCATGCAAGATGACTTATTATGCACCGTTCTCCATACCTGCAGGAAGCCCGTTCGTCTCCAAATGTTTTCCTCTCCATATGTGGAAACAATATGCCTGCCAAACTCTCCTTCTCCCTCCGGCTGTCCCACCACTCCACCCCGTGTGAAAAAATCTGCATGCGTGACTCTCCTCCCCCCACGCTCGTCCAATCCGTTGTGACCAGCAATATTTCCACCCCTTCGCTCCCCCGTAATTTACTCCAACAAATATGCCCACGTAGCTTTTACTTAACATCAGGTGCATTGGGTCACTGACATACGGGCCCAGCAGTGTACTGGCCCACATGTCAGTGACGCAACTGGACCTGCAGTTAAGTCAGTGCAGCTTAGTCCATATCTTATGTAGGTGTGCCATTGCTCGCTATAAATACTGCGCCTCCCACGACATCGCTATCTCCTCCCCCTCACGTTCACGTTCATAGCTATCTCCTCCCCCTCCCTCTCACGTCGACCACCATCGCATCTCCCCTCCCAAGCCCTAGGAACCCCTCGCTGCACCGCGCGGGCGGTCACACGTCGCCTTTCCGTTCCTCGCTGCCACTAGTCGAGGAGGACGCGTCGGTGTTCCGCTCCTCACTGCTACGCGACACGTCGCCGTTCCGTTCCTCGCCGCCACTAGTCGAGGAGGAAGCATCGGCGTTCCGCTCCTTGCCGCGACGTGACGCGTCGCTGTTCCGTTCCTCGCAGCCACTAGTCGAGGAGGACACGTCGACATTCCGCTCCTCACCGCGACGCGTCGAGGTGGACGCGTCGGCGTTCTCAATCTCGCTGGCACGCGCGTCGGAGGACGCGTCGGCTCCCCGCTACAAGGAGAACGCCGCGCCGCCCGCCGAGCCCCCCAGCCTTGAGGAGCTTTGGAAAGAAATGGATGTCGCCTTGTGGGAGGCTTTGCCTCCAGCAGAGCGCGCCAAAATAGAGGCGGAGAAGAAGGCCGAGGAAGAGAAGCGCACCGCACAACAAGCTTTCTGGGAGATCTATGTCGCGTCCGAGAGAGTCAAGCAATTGGTTCTTTGGCAGAAGGCTCGTGCGAGGGTCGTGAGGGTGGCGGAGGAGGCCCGTGCCGATACCCTGAGTGCAGTCGGGCCCAAGCGCCTCATCTACGCTTGGCGGTACATGGACCAGGTGCACGCTTCCATCCAGGAGGAGTACCTGTTGGCGCCGGATCACCACACCGGTGAGATCGTGCTCGCCCGCCGGCAAGCCTCCAATCATCACCTCGCGAGTTGCGAGGCTGAGGAAGAGGCATTGTGTCGGCGCGTTGGGAAACGGCCACGCACCAGGGCACTCGTGGCGTGCCGCAAGCGCTCCTGCGAGCGTCGTGGCTTTTAGGAGGAGTATAATTTTTGTTTCGTAAGGCGATCTCATTAGTTTTGGGACACAAATGATAAATCCCGAACGTTCAGGAATTTTTAGCGTCCTTAATTAAGTATGTAAAAGGGAAAGTTTGGAAACGTTGTGTATTATTACGCATTTTGCAAGTATGTGCATATAGCACAAACTTTACTATATACTATCGAACTACACGTCTCTCTCGATATATGCTTGCAGACTGTGCTACTCCCTCAGTCCAGGTCAATAAGTCATATTTGGTTGTGCACGGTGACCAAGAAGGAGGGAAGACTTATACACCTAGACGGAGGGAGTACTACTATTACTTATGTACGTGCAAATGCACATTTGAACATTTTGATGCGGTTTTTGTAAAAGTGGAAAAATAGCACTAGTCAAGCTTGTGAAACGATTCAATGCAAAACAAATGCAAAAATGCTCGTTTGATTGTTTACTTTTAGCTTCCTTCTCTGTGGTTATTTCTCTGTGCATCGTGATCAAGGAGGAGGAGAAAACGAGAAATGTTAATGTTTATTTGCTAATTAGTAGTATTGCATGCAATGAACTAACCACTGCATGTCGTGTTTGATATCTCAAGTCATTAAAATCATGCACACTCTTTATCTCTTATTGGTTGATATGTCAAGAAACAAGAAATGAGGTAGAAGTTAATGCACCGTGCCTAAGCGTTTTAGGATTATTTGGTTTTTGTGAGATGACTTACACACCTAGATGCACCGCGCCTAAGTGTTTTGAGTAACATTTTATCAGTTAAATCTTTGGTCAAAATTTAGCACAAATTACAATAGTGAGGAATAAACCAGGACGGAGTAGTAGTTTAGAAGCTCAAATAAATGAGTGAGGCGCCTTATTGTTACTCTCCACTGTGACTAGTCTTGTGGGAAAAGTTGGGGAAGCCGCCAAAAAGAACTGGCCCTAGGAGTAGTAGCTAGGGATCAAGCTTGGGAGATGAACCGGAGAAAGTAAATGCAGAGAGATGAAATGCAAAAAAGACGGAGGGATGTGATGGTTGCTTGTCCGTTTATTTTACCAGGCCATTTATTACTAGGAGTGGTTGGGTTTTGTGATATGACGGCTTTACTACCGCGCCACGAGTGGGGTGAGAGGTGAGACTCCCGTGCAGCGCCCCCTCTACACTTGTACTACGTCGGTCGTGGTTTATTAGTCCCCCATTGAATTTGACTGAAGATTTAACTGACAAAATGTTAGCGCATGTCAACAAAAACTATATCGTGGGATTCGTATTTGAACATAGTTTTGAATGATATAATTTTAGGTGACATGCATCAGTATTTATCGTACTATATATAATGTTAGTTCAATTTTTGGTCGTACTAATCTATAGTAGTAAGGTGCCCGTGCGTTGCACCGAAGAGTGAAATGCATTGATCGGGGAGTTGTTTATTTTGACAAAGGATGTGAGGGTCATCTCATGTGTAACGGGTATCGGTAGGTTTCTTCGGATATTATCTCATCTCTAGAGCTCACAAACATCCGGGTGAAATAGATAAAAAGGTATCTTTTGCAAACAAAAGTGTTCAACTGTTCAACCTGCATCCAAAACTTGTGAAGAAATAACACTTATTGTGCTTTGCAAGAAATGATCTTTAAGAATTAGTTTTTGAGTATCGATTGTTATAGATGTTGGCTACAGATGACATGGCACTTTCTTATAGTCAACAGTTGGCTATACTATTAAGTAATATTAACCATGCCCTTATACACCTAGACGGAGGGATTAAATCAGGATGACTTGCAAGGGGGCAGAGGAGATGTAAGAAATGGTTCATCGTAATTCTTTCACCAGTACTGTAGTAAAAATTCATACATGGAAGATTCTAGACTAAACCATAAACGGATACACTTTTATTCATGCGCGATACTCCAATAGAGCAAGATCCTACATGGAAGTCTCCACATGCTTAGACAGCGGATTACATTGAGCGAAGACTAATGATCAACATTTAACTTGATAATGCGTATTTTTTTAGAAGAACAGGGAGGCTCCTCCCCGGTTCCATTATCAAATGAAACCCAAAGTGTCTTACATCAGCTCACTGAGACGAGCAGTTCAAAGGAAGGACTGTGGCAAAAGCCACTCAAGTTTAACGACAAGCTTACAGAATCAAAAGCGGCAAAGACACGGGCCATAAGCGCCCACACACACACTACATGTTTTCTAAGTGCACTTGATAATGCGTATGTCCAGGTGAACCTCCTTGGAGTCCCTGTGCACCGAGTCGGTGGGTAAAGGATAGAACGGATGCCAAGTCCACATTGGCGGGATAGTCCCAGCTCCTCAGATTCCAAGTCTGTCCGATGAGGCCGGTTTCGCCACCCACGTGACCCGGAGGGGTAGTAACATTGACCTTGCACCCGTACATCTGCCTCGTGTCAGTGTCCGCGTCAGCGGCGACGCCCCTGACGCACGCTACAAAGACGAGGTGGCGGCCTGCGTGGGCCTTGCCGGTTCCCACAATCAAGAGGAAGACGCTGCCGTCCTCCTCCGAGACTAGCATGCGGTGGTGATCCTCCAGCGACTCTGGCATGGTGAACCGGTAGCACGTGTCGTACTTGATGTTCTCCGCCAACTGCCAGCAGTGACCGCTGCATGCATCCGTGAGGTGATGCACCATGTCCGCCGGCGAGCCACGAAACGGCATCAGCACTCATAGCAGTGGACGAAGGGCTCCTTGGAGGCATCGACCAGGCCGTCCATGAAATGGGAGTGGCTGTAGGGGACGTTGCGCCAGTTGAATATGTGAGCAAGTTACTACGAGATTTAATCTGAATAAGCACAAAATAAATCATGACGGTTATAACAAAGATGAAACTAATCATGTGGACTAGCATAGTAGTAGGATACAGTGTAGAAACATAAATTCTACCACGATTTCGAATAGGAAGGACAGAAACACATACGGTGCAATGAGAGCAGCACCGTTGGCGTTGAGGTTGTCGCCCATGTCGTTGAGGAAGAGGTTGCCGAGGTTGGGGAAGAAGTCATCGTCGGTGAAGTCGTCGCTGCCAGCAGTCGCGAGAGTGCGCTCCCCAGATTTCAACAGCACCCGCCGAATGGAGCGCGGGAGGGAGTGGCTGTAGGGGACGTTGCGGCCGCCGAATGGAGCGTAGGAGTAGCACATGAAGTAGTAGATGGTGTCCTTACTAGTACACCCTAGTCTCTATCTATCTATACCTATATATATATATCTACTCTTATAGAAAACCGAGTTGGTGATGATGGTTTGCCTGCCATCTTGTAATATAGACCGCCCGATCTATATCTGACGTATATAAAGCCAACTATGACAATTTTACAAAAGATACCCGCACCTCTCTCCCATTTACAGATAAGGCCTTACCTCGTACTCCTCCCTATTTCTCTATCTCTACAAGTACTTTTTTATAACAAATCGAATAGTGCTGCGCCGTCCGCTGCACGCCCGGCTGAACACGCCTCCTCGCCTTCATCATCACCAACTGAGTCTTTTATAGGAGTAGGAGTAGAGAAAAAACCGAGTTGGTGATGATGGTGTGCCGTGCAATGCACTAGCATCTTGCTATTTTTTTTGCATATAAGTCCAAACACCACGTAGACACGGTCTTTGAGCACGGTTCGTAGTCGTTCCACGATCGGGCATCAAAGTGTGTAACTATTTTAGATTAGAATATACTACTCCTGCGGTGCTAGTAGTAGAGCAGAGTCCTACTCTACTACTCTACTCTAGCAAGCTAGGGCATAGTACTGTAGTAGGTACTGTAGGGAGTACCAGTACTGTGATCACTCAAGCAAGTTGTCTGGCATCGATATGACCCTACGCTGCTAGTATGTGTCTCGTAAGTCAAGCAGCATGCTGTAGTCATCATCACCTGTCCACTTCCCGCAGCACATATTCGCTTCTCCATCTTTGTCCGCACATAATCTCGTCCAAGCTTCCATCCCCGCTAAGGCGCCTCCCCCCCCCTCGTCCGAAACCCAAGAACTAACAATGGCAGAACCGAGCAGCGTCCGCCGAAAGAGTGGCTCGAATTCGCTCCCCACAGAGGTAATCAAGCTCATTGTTTCGCATGTGGACAATCTCAGTACCATGCCGCTCGCCGCGTGCTCGTCGGGGTTGTACCGTTTACTCAAAGCCCTTAGGCCGGAGCTTTTTAAGCCATCCCCTTGCTTTCTGATGCCGCCTGATCTTCCGAAACGGCGTGTCACGCAGCATAACGATCGTAGGGTGGCGAGCATCAACCCCCTTCACTGCGATCCGATCCCCGTCAGCCTCGGCTACACTAACGGTATGTACTGGGTCGGCATGAACACGTCTTGGATGGTGCTCGTCGACGGTCGCGGCAGCTGGATGCTCGTGGAGGTCTACACCCGGCGATTGATCCCCCTTCCTTCGATTAACACTGCACTGCTTTGGCACCGCGGCCCAGAATACTCGGAATCTTACAGTAGCCAACATGGTACCAAGTTTGATTTGCTCAAGGTTGTAATCTGCCAAGTGCCCACAAGATCTGGGAATTATAAAGATTTCAGGCTAATTGCATTCTTCAACCGCGGTCTCGCCTATCTGACAGGTCACTGCGGTAAGTGGATAAATCTGCACGTCCATCGCAGGATCACATCCTCCATGGTTCTCTGATGCCATTGAACACAAGGGCTTCATTTACGCTATCGACTCCTTCTATGGCTGGACGTATTGCTGGCCTACTCCAGTCATCGCTACAAATGGCTGTTACAGCAGTATGTTACTTTCCTATGATATCATGATGGCTTGCTTATATTACTGTCAACATTTACTGAAAAGATATTCATGCTCATAACATGCTGTTCTTAAGATTGACTAAATCAAGAGCCCTTTTTTATTTGACTCCAACTTGATATGATGTTGTAGGCCGCCTGGTGTCCCTACCCTTCCTAATCCCAGAACCTTTCAAAGAAAAGCGGCATGGCAGTTGCAGGTGGTTCATGGCTCGATCAGACGACGGCGAAAGATTGATGATCGTTCGCATGTACCGGAAGTGTTGTTTTGTGGAATACAATCACAGTCACTTCAAGGTCTTTGAGTAGGATCCCAGCTTCTCTGGGCCTTCAGGAATTTTTGACTGGAGGCTGGTAAGTAGCCTTGGCACACGCTCTCTGTTTCTCGGACTAAATTATCCGATTAACCAGGAGATAACCGACGGCAAGGATCATGATGGCAACGCGCTTTCGTTCATCAGGCAAAACTGTGCATACACAACGTACCATGCGTCTATGCATGCACCATACCCTGATATGTGCCGCCAAGCTCTGCAGCCCGAAGTAGGAGAGAGGGTCGCAAGTATCAGACTTCGACCTGCTGGCTGGAGTTTCCCCCGTCAGGCACCCATCTGGTTCAAGCCGTCAGTCAATCTCCACAGCTTAATAAATAGTAACATCTAACTAAGCCAGTTAGTTAGATGTGTACACTTGGTGTAGTAGGATCTTTATTTAGTTTGATGCATACACTTGTTCTTTTTTGGTAGCCCTTTTGTAATGATGGCTGATGTTTGGTTTGGAAGAGAGAGTTGTGTCTTCACTCTTCTGGCCTGCTTACTGCTTCTGTTGCACCCCGAGCCCTGGTTGCTGCTGCTGCTGTTTTCAATGTACAACCAGTAGTATATTTCGTCGGTTGGTTGAATATAAATGTGTTGTTAGAACGACAAACACAATGTTTTGGAAGTCGTTGCATGGTTCGATCCTTTGGTGCCCCGTACCGTACGTAGCTCATACTATTTTTCGTACGGAACACATTTTCGACTTGTTGATAACATGCAGCCCACTGATGAAGGCCCAATAGAGAAGCCCATAATTAACTGGAAGGGACGCTCTCACATGAATCAGGCCCGGGTACATGCTCATGATCCCCTAAACAGAAATAAGTAAATAAATAAATAAAGCTAAATGCTCATGCACCAGTTCTTTGGGAAAATAGGTAGCCTAGTATTTCCTTTTGAAGAATATCCAAGCTAGGCCTATTTGTTTTCTCCGAATTACTGGGCTGCAAATCTTTCAAGACGAGCAGATGGGATATTAGTTTTTTTTGAATTTTGTTCTTCACTGATATCTTATACGTATTTCATTGCATTTAACATGACATAGTACTAACTTATTTTTAAATTTGTTTTAGTATGGCTATTAATTTTTGGATTAAGAATATTTTGTTCCCCAGCAAAAATTTCCCACATATTTAGTTAATTTTTTAACCCTGGTACTGACTAGAAAATGGCCGGCAATTCTAAAAATGGAAAACGGGCTGCAATAAATTCCATATGAATTACAAAATGAGTAAAAATTATAAAAATAATAGCAAATGGGCTGTACACGCCACATATTTCGAGGCTGACTTGTTTACGCAAGGCTTTGTCAGTGAACACCTGATTCTAGCCGCTGTGCTTCTTCAATCTCTGATCTTCCTGCTCCAGCCGCCTAAACTAGCGCCAGTGGGACTACCTGCTCCCTCCTCTTGTGGCCCGCTGTGATGCCGCGCAGGCTTCCCCGTCCCACCCTACTCCCTCCGCTGGCCTGGCCGCACGCAATCAACTGCCTCCTTATTACGCGAAAAAATGATTCCTCCCACTGACATCTGGGGCACACCGGTTGACGCGTACTACGTTGACGCGTACGCAAGGCTTGTCAACTTAGTCAACAAACGATTCTAGCAGCAGTAACCATTGGATTTGAATCGGACGGTCCTGCTGCTTCTTCAATTGCTACTCTTCTTGCACCAGCCGCCCAAACCAGCACCGGGGAGACCGCCTGCTCCTGCCTCCAGTGGCCGGCTGTGCTACCGTTGAGGCCTCATCGCCCCCTACTACTCCCACTGCTAGCCAGGCCCTGCGGCGACGGCAACCTCACACCGCAGCCGAACCAGTGAACCCTGGTACTCCTCTCCGCGTGGGCATCCACTATCGCGTCTTCCCCGGCTCCGCGTCGTCCCCTTCCTAGGCCTCGCCGTCGTCCACCGCCTTGGTGCTCTCGGCGCGGCATGGTCAATGTGGTCAACGACATTCCATCGGGAGAGTACTGTACGTGTAGAGGCTGACAGCTGGGTCCACCGCCACAGCCCAGTTTTTTTGTGATTTGCCAAGTAAGTCGCTTTTGTCAGGCCTATTGGGCTGCAAATCTTTCAAGACAAGGAGAGCTTTCATTCGGCTGGCCGAGAAAATGGCCCATCAGTAATGAGAAATGGGTTGTACATTTTTAAAACATATCAAACCGGCAGTTAGTTTCAAATATCTTTTTTTTTCATTTCGAGATTTTGAATTACATTAATTTTTATGCGTGGAGAATTTGTTGGATTTTATATTGATATACATTTATTTTTAAAATCAGTTTGAATGTGAGTCGAAGTTTTCAACCGTGGACACAATATGGGCTGTAATGCTGACAAAAAGAATATGGGCTCCAAAAAAACCTTAAGAATTAGCAAATGGGCTGTAAATTATTAAAATAATGGCAGATGGGCTGTATGCTGTTTTCCATAGATTTGAGGCTTTCCTAAAAAAAGGTTGATGCACAAGCAGTGACTGTTGGATGGCCATCCAACGGCCGCCGTGCTTCTTCAATCTCTGCTCTTCCTGCTCCAGCCGCTCAAACAAGCGCCGGCGGGACTGCCTGCTCCCTCCTCCCTGCGGCCGGCTCTGACAGCTCGGACCCACCAGTTATATCTTCATACGCAAGGAAGTGCCTCCTTATTACGCACAAAAAAATGAATACTCTCCCTGTTAGCTAGGACCTAGTATAGTGGCAGGCTGACTTGTGGGCCTACTAAGTTGACGGGGACGGAGGGCTTCGTCAACTTAGTCAATATGCACGATTCTAGCTCCAGTTACCGTACGATGTCCATCCAACGACCGTAGTGCTTCTTCAACCTCTGGTCTTCTTGCTCCAGCCGCCCAAACCAGCGCCGGTCGTGCCTCGTGCTGCTGCCTCCCGTGGCTGGCTGCGATGCGGCGGAGGCCTCACCGCCCCCTACTACTCCCACCGCTGGCCAGGCCATCCCTCTACTCACCCACACCCCCTGTTATTCTGCGGCGACGGCAGCCTCACACCGCAGCGAACCAGTGAACCCTCGTACTCCTCTACGCGTGGGCATCCACTGCCGCGTCTTCCCCGGCTCCGTGTTGTCCTTTTCCTAGGCCTCGCCGTCGTCCACCGCCCTGGTGCTCTCGGCGCGGCGTGGTCAACATGGTCAAGGAACGACTTCCATCGGACGTGGGCTGTACGTGGAGAGGCTGGCAGCTGGGTCCACGGCCGCAGCAAGGAAGTGCCTCCTTATTACGCGCAAAATAATTATTCCTCCACCTGACAGCGGGAACCCACCGGACGGGCCACCATATTTAGCAAAAAAAAAATGTTTCCCCCCTGACTGCTGGGACCCACCAGCTACACCTTCGCACGCAGGGAGGTGCGTCCGGGCAAAAAAACGATTCGCCCCCCTGACTGCTGGGACCCACCAGCTACATCTTCGCACGCAAGGAAGTGCGTCCGGGCAAAAAAAACGATTCGCTCGCCTGACTGCTGGGACCCACCAGCTACATCTTCGCACGCAAAGGAAGTGCGTCCGGGCAAAAAAACGATTCGCCCCTCTGACTGCTGGGACCCACCAGCTACATTTTCGCACGCAAGGAAGTGCCTGACAGTCGGGACCCACCTGGTCGAAGCGTACGTAGCGTTGTCATTCTGGTCGCGAACGTGTACGTACATACTGGTCATTGTAGAGGCGCGCACGTGTCATAGTAGAGGCGCGCACGTAGCATGTACGTACAACGGCCAGGGTGCAAGAAAGAAAATACGGCCACGTATCTGTACATACGGGCAGGGTCTCGAATGCCTAGTCGCGCATACGTATGGCGACGACTCGTGTTCATGGGGAGGCAACGGAATGCGTCGTGTTCATCGGGAGGCAACGGAATGCATCGTGTTCATGGGGAGGCAATGGAATGCGTCGTGTTCATGGGGAGGCAACAGAATGCGTCGTGTTCATCAGGAGGCAACGGAACGCGTGGGAGCCAACCGGCTTGGACGGAACAGGCGATGGAAACAAGGCCTGGCGTACCGCAGAACGGAGGAAACGAACCTCCTACGGTTGAAACGGGGGTCCTGTTGATCGGGAGGGGTGTGGCGTACCGCAAAACGGAGGAAACGGACCTCCTACGGTCGAAACGGGGTCCTGTTGATCGGGAGGGGCCTGGCGTACCGCAAAACGGAGGAAACGGACCTCCTACGGTTGAAACGGGGGTCCTGTTGATCGGGAGGGGTGTGGCGTACCGCAAAACGGACGAAACGGACTTGTGTTGGAGCGCTACGGTCGAAACGGGGGTCCTATTCATCGGGAGGGGTGTGGCGTACCGCAAAACAGACGAAACGGACTTGTGTTGGTGCGCTACAGTCAAAACAGGGGGGAGGGGTGTGGTGTACCGCAAAACGGGACTCCACAAGATACTGTTCATCTCCACCGTCGACCTCCTCCAGCCTCCATGGGCTACCGTCGACCTCCTCCAGCCTCCACGGGCTCCTGTTCATCCAGCCTCCACCGCGAGCTACTCCACTGGCTACTGTTCAACCACCCCTCCACGGGCATCCCTCCACCGTCTACTATTCATCCAGCCCTCCACACCATGAGGTCCTGTTCAACCACCCCTCCACGGCCACCCCTCCATCGTCTACTGTTCGTCCAGCCCCCCACACCACGGGTTCCTGTTCATCCAGAGGCAACGCCACCGCTCATTGTTCATCCAACCCCCCCCCCCCCCCCGCAACGCTCACTATTCATCCAATCGACCGGCTTCAGTTAGCAGCAGTAGCGAAGGAATCGCTCCATCGGGTTCAATTAACAGCCATCGATCGATCCCTCGGGTTCAGTAACGCGTAGCCTGCAGTGCAATCGCTCGGTTTCAGTTAGAGCCCAACGCCTTGCTCAGCTTCAGTTAGAGCCAACGCCTCACACACATGCTCGTACGTACGAGAGAAACGTGCATTGCTCTGCCCCGACCTCCCACCGTAACCGGCAACTACCCGAAATTTTTCTCCCCCTCTCTTCTACCGTGGTTTTTTCCGTCATGGACGGCCCAAAGAATGTCATGCAGCTGCATCTCCGGCCCGCCCAGGACGAAAAGCCCATTTTCTGTCATGATTTTTTGTCATATAAGTAGGAGCCCACCACATCTATGATGATACCGGGTTTTATCACAATTATCGTCATAGAAGTGTCATATGTATGACAAAAATTTTCGTTCGGCCCAAAATGTCGCGAATGTGTCTTTTTTTGTAGTGGTGGTCGGTGGCGTCATTCTTCCGCAGATGCCTCTCCTCTTCCCGATTCTTGGTCAGGGTCTTCTCCCAGGCCCTGACCTCCGAAAGCGTCCCCTCGAGACCCTTCAGCTTCAGCTTCAGGTCGTTGACGGAGTTGTTGGCTTGGGTGAGTAGCTCGGCCTTGCCAAGGACTACGGCCTGCGCCTCCGTCAAGGCGCTGTTGATCGTGTCCTTCTCCTTCGCTAGCTCAAGGGCCTTGTTCTTTAGGTCGTCCCGCTCCACCTCCAGCTCCTTCACCTTGTCGCCATGGACCAGGGCTTGAGCATCGAGTGCCTCCTTGTGCCTCTGCTCCAGCTCTCGAGTCTGCTGCACGACGAGCTTCTCGACCTCCTCATCGTTGTCGCCGAGTGTGGCGGCGAGCGCAGCCTCACGAGCGGAGAGGTCATCCTCCTGGGAGTTCAGCTCATCCTGGTGCTGGTGTCGGGCGGCCTCGACCCTAGCGACATGTTCCCTCGCCGCCTCCTAGGCCTTCTCGACGTCGGCTTGCTTCAAGATGAGCTCTTGCTTGCGCTCGGCCAGCTGATCTTGGGCAGCCTTCAGCTCTTCGTGAGCCTGGCGGAACCAGGCCTGCGTCTCGGTGACGCGCTCCTCGAGATCCGCCTCTGTCTTGTCCACCGCCGCCTCCCTAGACTTCACCTTGTCCAGACGGGTGCGGTGGAGTGCCTGGAGCTTCCAGAAGCTAGCGCCCATGGCCCGAAGAAGCTGTTCCTCTTGGGAACCGCCGCCACCGGCGCTCGGTTCATCAACAACCTCGAGCCCGGCGGCGGTGAGCGCCTCGTCGTCAAACACCTCCCTCTCGGCCGGCGCCCTGGAGCTCGACGTCCCTGGAAGGTGGACGAACAGGTCGTCGCCCACCTTCAAGTACCTGCCCGAGCTAGAGGCAGCGGACGAGGAGGGTTGATCGTCGACCACCCCCTCCTCGGCAGCACCCTTGCCGGCCTCCCCGACAGGCCCCTTGCCGTCCTCCTCGGCGTCAGCCTTGCCGGTCTCTCCATCATGCCCCTTGGCGGCGTCTGAGGGAGTCCTGGATTAGGGGGTATCCGGATAGCCGGACTGTATACTTTGTCCAGACTGTTGGGGCGTGAAGATACAAGACTCAAGACTCCATCCCGTGTCCGGATGGGACTCTCCTTTGCGTGGAAGGCAAGCTTGGCGATCTGGATATTATATTTCCTTCTTTGTAAGCGACTCTGTGTAAACCCTAGCCCCCTCTGGTGTCTATATAAACCGGAGGGTTTAGTCCTTAGAGACACAATCATAATCATCATAGGCTAGCTTCTAGGGTTTAGCCTCTATGATCTCGTGGTAGATCAACTCTTGTAATACTCATATCATCAAGATCAATCAAGCAGGAAGTAGGGTTTTACCTCCATCGAGAGGGCCCGAACCTGGGTAAAACATCGTGTCCCTTGCCTCCTGTTACCATTAGCCTTAAACGCACAGATCGGGACCCCTACCCGAGATCCGCCGGTTTTGACACCGACATTGGTGCTTTCATTGGGAGTTCCCCTGTGTCGTCGCTGCAAAGCTCGATGGCCCGTCTCGTTGTCAAGGACAACATCACCTCTGGGGGAACGCTGGTGGTAGGCCAAACTCTCCGACAAGGCAGCTTCGTCATGGCCGCCCGATCGGCTTCCGCGCCGATGATGACCTCTCAAGTCATCAAAAACAGCCACCACATCAACTCGGAACTCGCCGAACAGATGAATCCAATAGAGCTCTCCTCCCTCAACGAGCTCTTGGATCGCATCGCCGCTTTGGGAGTCGCTACAGACTATGATTGGATCGGGCTTAAACCCGACCAGAGGGATATTAAAACCCCACCGGTCACCCACGAGATAGCGGTAGTGGAAGAGCCACACATGGATTGTCCCTCTACTTTGAGGACGAATTATGTCCGGATCACCGAGCTCTCTGAGCCGGATACCCGCTCGTGGGAGGACATGACCCAGACCCCGGACTTAGAATCGGTTATCGGGACGGAAAAATCAGGCAGCACCCTAGATCCCGAGCTGTCAAGCCCAGAAGCTCCTCTGCCCTCGGCCGTTAGATCGGATCAGAATCCAGATTCAGCTACACCCACCCACCCAGACTTAAACCGTCTCTCCCATATCAGACAAGGGCCCCAAGAGACAGTACATCACTACTGGGCCAGATTCCTCCTTGTGCTAAATAGGGTTAAGGACTGTCGTGAGCAAGACACAATCTCACTTTGCTGCAAAAATTGCATGAACAAAGGGATCCTTAATGCTATAAGTCGCCGTGACATAGTACACTTTGCCGACTTAGCAGCCATAGTACAGAAGTACTGTGCGATGGAGAGCACCTGGACAACCCAAACAGACTTCTAGGATAATCCGGCTCTCACTAAATCCTTTGTCCGAACTAAAAGGCCAAACTCTCATAAGTTACCCGATCCAATTCCCAAAAAACCAAAAGCCCACACCAAGGCATGGAACCGTATTGGAAGAATGGCTCAATGGGCGATGCAAAATTCACAGCATGCCGGATACTACGCCAATGCATAGCCTTAGAGAATGTTGGATACTCCGGCAGGTGGCAAAAAGCGGCGAGGATCTTCTGGTAAGCCACAAAGCAAAGCAACACCCCCACCGAAGACAACAATGCGGTACTGACAGTCATCGAGACTTTCGCCTCAAATAATAGGCGCAAGCGAGCTCATCGAAATTTCGCTGAAATCTGCCACGTGGCAAAAATAAATCCGTGGAACGAAACTGCTATAACCTTCAGCGCCAGTGACGAACCTCAATTCCAGACAGTCCGGGCACCAGCCGCTTTGGTCCTTAGCCCAATCGTGGATGGCTTTCGACTCACTAAAGTACTCATGGACGAAAGAAGCGGATTGATCTATGAAGAAACACTCAACAAGATGGAAATTGATAAAAGCCGCATTGAGCAAAGCGGCACAACCTTCAGGGGAATCATCCCTAGTCGGGAGGCACGGTGTGCGGGAAAAATCACACTCGATGTGGTATTCGGCACTCCGGAGAATTACAGGTCCGAAGAAATAACATTCCAAGTGGCCCCTTTCAGCAGCGGATACCACACCCTTTTAGGGCGGGACGCATTCACAAGCTTTCAAGCTATACCCCATTACAGGTACATGAAGCTCAAAATGCCCGGGCACAATGGAATCATCACTCTAGAAGTGATTCGGACGTCGCACTCGCCGACGAAAATAAAACTGCAACACTAGCCCTGGAAGCATTATCCGAAGCCCTAGCGGCCGAAGAATTAACAACGCTGCGCACCATAGTGCACAGGGACGACGTGATACTCGACAAACGACCCAAGTCCACCTCATTCAAACCTGGAGACGAGATAGTCAAATTCTAGGTCCATCCAATGGACCCCACGAAGACAGCTTCCATCGGGACACAGTTGAGCCCCACAATGGACACTGCACTACGAGACTTCCTACGCGAGAATTGGGACATTTTCGCCTGGCATCCTTTGGACATGCCGGGCATCCCACGTGGACTGGCCGAACACAGCCTCAATATACTGAAAGGATACAAGGCAGTCAAACAGACTCTTAGGCGCTTCTCAGAGCCTAAACGGCAAGCCATGGGAGAAGAGCTAGCCAAGCTACTTGAGGCCAGATTCATCAAAGATATCAAGCATCCGGATTGGCTGGCAAATCTGGTAATGGTACCGAAGAAGGACAAATCCTTGCGCCTATGCGTAGATTTCAAAGACCGCAACAAGGCTTGCCCCAAGGATCCCTTTCCCCTCCCTCGCATCGACCAAATCATCGACGCCACTGCAGGACACGACTCACAGTGTTTCCTCGACGCATACTCCGGATACCATCAAATAGAAATGGCAGAGTCTGACCAAGCTGCAACGGCCTTCATAATGCCATATGGTCCTTTCTGCTTCAACACTATGCCTTTTGGGCTTAAAAATGCCGGCGCAACCTCTCAACGCACGATTCAAACATGCCTAGGAAAGCAAATCGGCAAAACAATGGTGGCATATGTGGACGACATGGTCAGAAAAACAAGACACATCGAAACCCTAATAGATGACTTGAGGCTTACGTTCGATAACCTCCGAACATACGACATCAAGCTAAACCCGGAAAAATGTGTTTTCGGCGTACCCTCCGGGAAGTTGCTCGGCTTCATTGTTTCCAATAGAGGAATTGAAGCAAACCCGGCAAAAATCCGAGCTCTATCGCAGTTGGTTATCCCAACAGACCTCAAGCATATCCAGAAATTAGCTGGATGTGTGGCTGCCTTAAGTCGCTTTATCTCCTGGTTAGGAGAAAAGGCACTACCTCTTTACCGCCTTCTTCGACGCACCGAACACTTCGTGTGGACGGATGCAGCCGCGGCTGGACTGGATGAAATAAATACCTTATTGGCCAATAATCCAGTCTTGACAGCGCCAAATATTGGCGAACCTATGCTATTGTACATAGCTGCAACACAACAAGTTGTAAGCGCAGTGCTCATCGTCGAACGAGAAGCAGACGGATACAAATTCCTGCTCCAAAAGCCGGTATATTACGTGTCCATGGTCCTCACCCATGCAAATCCCGATACCCACAGTATAAAAAGATAGCATACACGATCTTCATGGAATCCCGGAAGCTACGACACTACTTCCAGGAGTGTTCGATTACGGTGGCCTCCGAAGTACCACTCAACGACATAATAAACAACCGCAATGCTACAGGACGGATTGCTAAATTGGCCATCGAGCTCCTTCCGTTCGACATAACATACAAACCACGGCGGGCCATTAAGTCGCAAGTATTGGCTGACTTCTTCGCAGAATGGACAGAAGCCGAACTCCCTAAAGAGTACGGCGCGTACTCTAATTGGATCATGCACTTCTATGGCTCTAAAATGCTGGCCGGATTGGGGGCAGGGGTAGTCCTGACTTCCCCCACCGGAGACACGGTCCAATACGTACCCCAAATATTATACAGAGACTCCAACAACGCAGCCGAATACGAGGCTTTGTTGCATGGTCTTTGGATGGCAGTCTCTATGGGCATTCAATGCCTATAAGTGCGCGGGGATTCAAACCTCGCAATATCACAAATAAACGGAGACTTTGATGCCAAGGATCCGAAAATGGCGGCCTACCGTAATGCCTTCCTCAAAATGTTAGCCCGGTTCGAGGGGCTCGAATTCCACCATGTGGCTCGAGAAAACAATCAAGCGGCGGATATCCTCGCCCGCAACAGCGCTAAGCGCGAACCTGTCCCACCTAACATATTCCTGGAAAGGCTGTTCAAGACATCCGTGGTATGGGAAGGGGAGTCCGGCAACACTAGACCGGATACGAACACAACCCCAGATTCTGAACCATCTGCCGTAATCGGAGGCTCCACCACCGAAATAACACCTTCGGCCCACAAAATCATGGCTGTAATCGCCTCGTGGACCGAGCCTTTCCTGGCCTACCTAAATAGGCAGGAGCTCCTCGAGGACCAAAATGAAGCACGTTGTATTGTGCGGCGTTCCAAGGCCTACAGAGTCCATGAGGGAGAACTCTATAAGAAAAGTGCAATCGGAGTTCTCCAAAGATGCATCTCCGAAGAGGAAGGGCGGTAGCTCTTGGCTGAAATCCATGCCGGACTCGGTGGGCACCACGCTGCGGCTCGGGCACTTGTTAGCAAGGCCTTCCGTACAGGCTTTTATTGGCCGATAGCCCGAGCAGATGCACAGGACCTTGTCCAACACTGCGTCGGTTGCCAGCTCTTTGCCACTCAGAGTCATATGCCCCCTACCGCTCTCCAAACAATCCCCATTACTTGGCCCTTCGCAGTCCGGGGGCTGGATACGGTCGACCTCTTAAAGGGGGAAGCCATAAGAAAAAATACTTATTGGTCATGGTGGACAAGTTCACCAAATGTATAGCGGCCAAACCAGTTAAAACGGCCGAATCCGGACCAGTGATAGACTTCATATCCGGGGTTGTACACCGTTACAGCGTCCCCCACAGCATCATCACTGACAATGGCTCAAACTTCATAGCCGATGAAGTGAAAACTTGGTGCGGCAACATGGGCATTAAGCTCAATTATGCCTCCATCTACCATCTCCAAACAAACGACCAGGTCGAACGTGCAAACGGTCTCATCATGAGCGGCATCAAACCCAGACTAGTACGGTCCTGGACAAAAGCGGACATGCACTGGGTCGAGGAGCTCGATTCCGTACTCTGGGGGCTGCGGACCACACCGAATCGCACCACCAGATACACACCATTTTTTGTGGTGTACAATGCAGAAGCAGTACTACCCTGCGACATAATCCATGACTCACCTCGCGTGCGCATATACGAAGAGAAGGAAGCCGAGTTAGATTGGCAGGACAACTTAGATGCCCTGGAGGAGGAGCGCGACGTCGCAAAAGCCCGTTCCGCATTCTATCAGCAGCAGGCTCGACGGTACCAAAGCAGAGAAGTGCGGGCCAAAACTTATAATATTGGCGAACTTGTTCTACGCCTACCAGAGAATAAGAAGGACAAGCTACTTCCTAGGCGGGAGGGTCCCTTCATTATTGATAAAGTTCTCACCGAAGGAGCGTACTGCCTGCGTAATGCATCTGATAACAGACTCGAGCCGAACCCATGGAACGCGGCCAGACTCCGGAGATTCTACGCCTAGCGCCGAACTCAGTGTTCGTCTCCTTACCCCCGCCCTTTTAATTATGTTCCTCCCCTTTTTTCCTTTCTCGCCCTTTTTCCTTCTTCACACAAAGTACTCAATACAGTGCGGATGCTCGGATCACTCCGGCCGCACTACGTTTGTAAACCATACCTGGGGGCTTCCTATACGGAAGCTAAATATAATTACTTTCATGGCTTCTTGCCCATCACATATGCGTTCTTTTTCCATATGTGCCTTTTCTTCACCATTATATGCATCGATATGACTTAAGATGTGGCCATGCTGGGTTGCCTGGCTCTTGTGTTTATGCTCTACGTTCCCGTTAATTTGGCTAGGGCATAAGGGGAGCACCTCTGCGATTGTTACTGCCGGTTCAGCCGGATGTGTACCTTGGACTGGGTGAAGCCAAAAGCTAGCGTTCTTAAGGCAATATTCGGTCGGTGAAAAAAAGATGTTTCTTTTGTTTATTACAACGTGAATCCCCAGAAGTTTTGTATCCTGCGTCTCTGTTCGCAGTCCGTACATGTACATCGATGCATGCGTACCCAGGGAAAGGAACCCCTAATGGAACTATTCTCCCTGGAAGATGTTTCTTACTATCCAGGTAATATAACATAACTAGTTGGGTACTTATCTGTTCAAGCACTTATGACCCCTACACCTGGTTTCCACGCATACCCCGGTTCTGCATAACTGAGCGGGTATTCGCATATACCCCGGACTGTTGGATCCGGGGGCTGAAGCGAAAAGGTCTGCCATGACAAATTCTTTTTAATCCGGCTAGGGACTACATATGTTCATTGAATTACATAAGTCACTTGGACTGACTATATTCTTCCTCTATACCATCCAATAGGCTATCTAGCTTGCAATCCTGTTGGGAATACTTTGTGGCTAATGCTACCTGGTCATACACCAGACTCACAAGAATTTCTTGCCCATCTGGCCCCGCCGGTCCGACTTCGGCCATATGGTTCGGGTCAAGCTTGGTGTAGCGCGTCTTCACCATGGCACAGGCTTCCCTTGCACCTTGTCGGCAGGCCGACATCTTGCACAACCGGAAATGCCACCGTGCTCCTTGGAGCATCTCCACGAGTTCCCCCATGCCTTTTGGCGGTGAAGTGGATGGCCACAAGGCCTGGGCAATACCCTGCATCACCTGCCGAACTCGTTCGTGCAGTTGTGAGAGGTCTTGCAGCAAATGGCCTGCGGACGCGGGCATCTCCTCTTCAGGACGGCCGGTCAACATACCTACAGATATAAACTCTTTTAATATGCTTCTTCGCCGAACTGTACTGCATTTCATTTAGGCACTTACCATAAATGCCGCGACGAAGCCGTCTGTTCTCCTTCATGGAGTCCGCTAGCTGAGCTTGAACATCTGATAATACGACGCCCAGCCGGACATTGGCATCCTGGAGATTGTTCTTCTCCCGCCTAACCTGCGTAAGCACACGCTCGCCAGCCTTTAGCTGTCTTTGGAGATGCGACTCGCTATCTTTTACGATATCCAGATTCATCCCGGGATGGTCTGCAGAATTTTCTATTAGACTTATGAAGCAAGCCAACTGCTAACTGGTATATTCCTTTAAAATTTCTCTATTGAGACAAATGTTACCAGATGAGGCCTTCCGGGGTTCCTCTAGTTTGGCAACCGCGGCCCTCAGCTGGATCTTGCACTCCTCCAGCTCTTGAGACAACTGGGTATTCTTATCTACAAGGACCTGTGCATAAAATGATCCTTAAAATAGTTGTTCCAACCGTTTCAAGTCTCAGGGGCTACTGCTATATATGCTTATCAAATTTTCTTACCCGTATATCTTTGGCATACTGGTCCGTCGCTCGGGCGAGCCCGCCTTGAGCAGATCGGATGTATGGGTATCCCGAATTGAAAGCATTAAATGCCTCTTCGGAAAAGATGTTATTGCAAAGTACGGCCCGTCGGCGCCGATGATTCATGGCACTCTCTACTCCGGAATTCGTGGCAGAGTCCATTTCTGCATCCTTTGTCGGAGGACAATTCGGCATCGGCCCCGCATTGACCTCCTCTCTCGAAGCCTTTTCTGGAATCCGGCTGGTGGAGGCGTGATCGGCAGGATCTCCGAATATAGTCTGGCAACTCCTCTTTCTGCCAGAACACAAAGGACGCTATTACATTTCAAACACAATAATCACAGAGCAGGTTTTTACCATACCTCTATAGTGGCGTTTCGGCCCTAACTGCCTTCCTCTTAAGCCTGCCTGACCCGGAAGCCCTTTGCCGATGAGCCCCTAGGGACTCAGCGCCACGTTCTGATAGTCGTCTCTATAAAAAATACGATATTTTATGTATAAGGCGTGATATCAAAAAGGAGTCCTCTTCAGAGGATAAGGATCCAACTTTGCTTACATGCGCTGCTGGTAGCAGTCCGGGATAGTCGGCGACAATAACCACCAAGGTGCCATCACGGCTGGCCTGATAAAAGGTCCCGTTGACAAGCTCCAAAGTAATATCCGGATTTTCTTTAAGTCCTAGATCGAAGGCCCTTCCGGGGTCCTCTGGCTGCGGGGAGGGGCTGTTGAATCCTTCTATGGCCCTCCTCAGTTCCTGCTCAGAAATATCAAGATGAATAATCGTGACGAAGGACATCAGAATGAATGGAGCGGGGGAAAGAGTGACGACATACCCAGCTTGGGGGTTGTACATGGAAAATCCATCCCGCAGTTTAATATGCAGGAATTCTTCCTCTTCTCCTTTATACAAATCGGACAATATCCCCTCCAGAGCAGTGGCGGAGTCCGGACCTTTACGACCACAGCGGGTGGCATCATCTTCCTTGTTGTAGTGCCACATGGGCTTCCCCCGATATTGAAGCGGCGGCACTCCCCGCATTATGCATATTGCTATAACCTCGACTATCGTCAGCCCTGATTTGGCCAGTATCTTTATCCTGCTCATCAGGAAGTGTACTTTCTGGTATCCTCCTCTTGGGGGCCCTAAGGGCGCCAACTTCGGCGTGTCTTCAGAGGAGCGTTATTGAACACAGGGGGGCCTGTCCGGACTGGATCCGGAAGGGCAATGTCATCAAAATAAAACCACTTTGAGGGCTAGTTTTCAGGTGCCTTCCTGGGAGTACCGGACAGGTATCCGGTCTCGGCAACGTGCCATATTTCGGCTCCGCCCACTTGACATATGGATTCCCCCTGGCTGCAAGGGACGAGGTAGAACAACTTCTTCCATAACCCAAAGTGAGCCTCACAACCAAGGAATAATTCACAAAGGGTGACGTATCCTGCGATATGCAGCACGGAGGCAGGGGTGAAGTTGTGCAACTGGAGGCTGTAGAACTCTAGGAGCCCGCGAAGGAATGGGTGGATTGGAAACCCGACACCTCTTAGCAGATGCAGGTTGAGGCATATTCGCTCCCCCGGGGATGGATTAGGAGATCTCTCCGCTTGCTCCCTGCCATTATAGGTGGCTAGTCCGGCTCGGACGGGGACCATGAATGCCGGTGGAAGAAACCCTTGGGTCTCAGCTCTATTAAACGGCTTTGAGGAACAGAACATTCTTCACAATCACATGGCCTAGAGCTACGGGAGCGAGAGGAGGAGCTGCGGCGACCGGCCGTGCTGGAATAATTTTTCCTGGGCGCGCTCTATTGGATGCTCGCTCAAGGGAAGAAGGTGAGGCTTAGATCTGAGAATCCCCGTCCCTTCAAATAGACGGTTTGCCTCTAGGACCGGGGGTGGCAAATGCAAAAATGCCCCGGCTCCTCGTATTCGCTCGACATGTGGAGATGGCCATTATTGAAGCACAGAAGCTGAGGAGTATGACATTGATGTGAATCCGGAAACTGTTCATTACAACAGATACTTTGGAGTATTCGGAGATGGAACCCGCCTTGCAATGTCGAAGACAAACTGCGCGCCGGACTCATCGTCATTGAAGCCTGGTTCAGGGGCTACTGAGGGAGTCCTGGATTAGGCGGTATCCTAACAGCCGGACTATATACTTTGGCCAGACTGTTGGACCGTGAAGATACAAGACTCAAGACTTTGTCTCGTTTCCGGATGGGACTCTCCTTTGCGTGGAAGACAAGCTTGGCGATCCGGATATTAGATTTCCTTCTTTGTAAGCGACTCTGTGTAAACCCTAGCCCCCTCCGGTGTCTATATAAACCGGAGAGTCTGGTCCTTAGAGACACAATCATAATCATCATAGGCTAGCTTCTAGGGTTTAGCCTCTACGATCTCGTGGTAGATCAACTCTTGTAATACTCATATCATCAAGATCAATCAAGCAGGAAGTAGGTTTTACCTCCATTGAGAGGGCCCGAACCTGGGTAAACATCGTGTCCCTTGCCTCCCATTACCATTAGCATTAGACGCACAGATCGGGACCCCCTACCCGAGATCCGCCGGTTTTGACACCGACAGCGTCCTCAACAGCAGTCTTGGCGGCCTCCTCGGCGGCGATCTTGTCGGCCTTGGCCTCAGTGTCCCTAGCGACCTCCTTGATGACAGCGTCGATGTCCTCCCAGTCCGTCGAGGAAGGATCTGGATACTGAGAAGGGGAATGAGGCGAAGCCAAGGCCAAGGTTCAAAAAGAAAGAAGAAAAGGCAGGGACAGAAAGCAAATGACTTACTGATACGTCTCCGTCGTATCTATAATTTTTGATTGTTCCATGCCAATATTATTTAACTTTTATATACTTTTGGCAACTTTTTATACTATTTTTTGGGACTAACATATTGATCCAGTGCCTAGTTGTAACGCCCCGGATGTAACCTTCCATATTTGTGACTCCAACTCTTGCCATTTCCGGCTAGGTAATATATTATTTCCTCCGTGGTTGGGTTTTTGTCTTTCATTTTGCATTTTGTTGTTATCATGCATTTCGTCTCATAGCATCATGCGCATTGCATCAGCATTGTTTTCTTAAAGCTTGCATCCGTTCGTAGTTGCCGCATTCCCTTGCATTCGTTGACCGTTTCGAGTTCAACTGGGTTTTCTTCCCTTTTGTTTGGCCGCATAACCTCTCTGCACAGTGCACATACCCCCTCACATGCGCGTCCGAAACGCCCCCGAACTCAAACCTGGTTGTCGTGACCATTGGGTCCGGATCATCCCCAAACATCTATAAAATATCTCCGTTTTCTTATTTGGGCTCCCTAGCCTATTTTTCTCCATAGCCCGATTTCGATCGGAGGGACGAGATAACCCTAACCTAATCCCACTATTGTATAAACCGACCTAACACTAAAATCTCGGACGGCTGTCCCATCAATCCCCTCACTCGCCGCCGCCGCTCATTCCAAGTCCTCCTCGATTTCATCAGCCACGCAACCAGCCTCCTCCTTCCTGATCGAGACAGCCAAGCCTCCAGTTTCTCCTTGATTTCCCGCAGCCGCCACTCCTCTACTCGATCTCCCCTGCCAATCCAACAACCACAGCTCACGCATACCTCCCTGTTTCCCCTCGTCGTGTGCCAGGGACAGGAGCTCCCTGTCGCCTCCTACCTCATGTCGTCCCCGCCATCCACCAGTAGCAGCAGGCTTAGGCCCTCCTCCCGCTCGTCTCCAACACCGGCAGCCGCGGTGCTCCCCTTCTCCGCCGCGTCGCCAACCTCTCCAGCCAGGCCGTCCCCGCTCCACTGCCTCCTTCCTCTCCCTTCTCCATTCTCTCCCTCGCCTCACATCTCTTTGTCTATGTTTTTTTTTCAAACAGGAGCATGAACACCTCATCCCTGGAGCCGCCCCTTCCGGATCCACGTCCTCGCCATGCCTCTGGTCCGCCCGTCGTTCCTTACCCGCCCGAGGGTGCCGTCGTCCCCCGTTCCAGCGCGGCAGCTGCCGGCCTCGTCTCTCTGCGAGGGAGACGAGCCCCTCGCTCGTTGACCTCGGCCTCATCAAGCCCGGCGCCACCAAGCCGCTTCCTCGCGAGATTCTCCTCCCCGCCATCACCTGCGCTGCCCCGGTGATGAGCCATCGACCCTGAGCCCTGCTGCCGTCGTTCCCTCTGCTCCTCGCCTCTGCTTCGCGCTGCATCGAGCAACCGCTCGGGAACGAGCGTTCGACCGCATGCGTTATTCGCGCACGCGTGGACCATGAGGCCTCGATTTGCGTCCAGCCAATCCTCCAAGGCCCAACCCAAGCCAGCCGGCCTGCCTTGGCCTCTCCATCGATCTGGGCCTCAGCCCATGGGTGAGCTCCCCACAGCCTCCTCTCTGTTCAGCCCAGCAATGCTCCAAATTCGGCCCGCATCGTTTTTTTCCGTTCTGGACATTTTAGCTATTTTTCCAGAGTTTGCAGTTCTACAGAAAAGTCCTTCATGTTCATGCATTAATAACTCCACAACCGTGCATCGGATTAAATTGATTTAAACATGTAAAATGATTAGAATTGCATCTAGTTTCACAATATGCTGCTTCCATCCATGTTTAAAATGTTCAAAATGCAGTTTGTTCAAATTTGCTCAAATGCCATGCTAGAATGATTTATTTCATAAGTAAATAACCGTAGCTCCAATTTTAATAAACTTTATTTGTAAATGGGGTGAAAAAATACCTAGTTTAACATGGTGCACTTTATTTCCCTGTTTAACAACATTAAAATATTGTTTAGGTAGAACAGTACCAAATCCATAATTTGCAAATGGGGATTTTCCGGAATTGTTGTTTGTTGTTCCGGCCTCATTTAAGCTTGCCTAGATAGGTAGTTTAATTATGCTTCACCTCTTGCCATGTTTAACAACATGTAATATTAATAATACCTAACCAAGAGTGAACTAAATAATTGCTGTGGTGTTTCGTCAATATGCAACTCGTTGCATATTGAGCTCCACTTAACTTGTAGTATTGTTTGTTGCACTTTGCCATGCCATGCCTCATTAAACCGGACATGCATCATACTTGTTTGTGCATCATACCATGTTTATGCTTGTGCATTTAGCATGTTGTTTGTTTATTTCCGGTATTGCTTCTTAGTTCCAATAATGTTGCGACTGTGAGGATTCATTCGACTACTCCCGTTCGTCTTCTTCATGGACTCGTTGCTCTTCCTAGCAGGATTTCAGGCAAGATGACCGTCACCTTGGACCTCACTACTATCGTTGCTATGCTAGTTGCTCCGTTCTATCGCTATGCTGCACTTCCTATCACTTGTTCTTCATGCCTTCCCAACTTGCCATGAACCTCTAACCTTTGTCACCCTTCCTAGAAAACCGTTGCTTGGCTATGTTACCGCTTTTGCTCAGCCCCTCTTATAGCGTTGTTAGTTGCAGGTGAAGTTGAAGATTGCTCCATGGTGGACAGGGTTATGTTGGGATATCACAATATCTCTTATTTAATTAATGCATCTATATACTTGGTAAAGGGTGGAAGGCTCGGCCTTATGCCTGGTGTTTTGTTCCACTCTTGCCGCCCTAGTTTCCGTCATATCGGTATTATGTTCCCGGATTTTGCATCCCTAAGGCGGTCGGGTGATTTATGGGACCCCTTTGACAGTTCGCTTTGAATAAAACTCCTCTAGCAAGTCCCAACCTTGGTTTTACCATTTGCCTCACCACCACCTACTTTCCCTTGGGAGTCGCTCTCTCGAGGGTCATCTTTATTTTAGCCCCCCCGGGCCAGTGCTTCTCTAAGTGTTGGTCCGAACCGAGTAGACTGCGGGGCCACCTCGGGGAAACTTGAGGTTGGTTTTACTCGTAGGATGTCTCATCCGGTGTTGCCCTGAGAACGAGATATGTGCAGCTCCTATCGGGATTGTCGGTGCATCGGGCGGCTTTGCTGGTCTTGTTTTACCATTGTCGAAATGTCTTGTAAACCGGGATTCCGAGACTGATCGGGTCTTCCTGGGAGAAGGAATATCCTTCGTTGATCGCGAGAGCTTATCATGGGCTAAGTTGGGACACCCCTGCAGGGTTTAAACTTTCGAAAGCCGTGCCCGCGGTTATGTGGCAGATGGGAATTTGTTAATGTCCGGTTGTAGATAACTTGACACCAGATTCGAATTAAAACGCATCAACCGTGTGTGTAGCCGTGATGGTCTCTTTTCGGCGGAGTCCGGGAAGTGAACACGGTTTTGGGTTATGTTTGACGTAAGTAGGAGTTCAGGATCACCTCTTGATCATTGCTAGCTTCACGACCGTTCCTTTGCTTCTCTTCTCGCTCTCATTTGCGTATGTTAGCCACCATATATGCTTAGTCGCTGCTGCAACCTCACCACTTTACCCCTTCCTTTCCCATTAAGCTTTGCTAGTCTTGATACCCATGGTAATGGGATTGCTGAGTCCTCGTGGCTCACAGATTACTACAACAACAGTTGCAGGTACAGGTTATGCGATGATCATGACGCGAGAGCGATGTTTGCTTGTTTTGGAGTTCTTCTTCTGCTTCTTCTTCGATCAGGGGATAGGTTCCAGGTCAGCAGCCTGGGCTAGCAGGGTGGATGTTGTTTGAGTTTTTGTTTGTGTTTCATCCGTAGTTGGATGGTGCTCCTATGTATGATGATGTTGTATTCGTGTGGCATGTATGCCTCCTGTATGTATCCCCATCTATTATGTAATGTTGATGTAATGATATCCACCTTGCAAAAGCGTATCAATATGCGGTTCTATCCTTGGTGGGACCTTCGAGTCTCTTTAGGATAGTATCGCATATTGGGCGTGACAAGTTCGTATCAGAGCCTCGACCGACCATAGGAGCCCCCTTGATTGTTGGCCGTGTTGAGTCTAGAAGAAAACTATTTTGAGTCTTAGGATTATATATATCGGAGAGTAGGATTCTTTTTACTCCTCATCCCCCTTCGTCGCTCTGGTGGGGACTCTCGACGTAGATGTTTTATCTTTCCTCTCCTCAATTTTTCACAAATTGTTTTTAGGATCACGCGGGTATCTTAGGATCGTTCTGATATTCTTGTGACGAGAACATTCTTCTTGGAACCTCCTGACGTTTAGGGGTTGTGGCAGTGTCCCGGGGAGTTGAGCTCCGAGGTGTTGTCATCACAATTTTATCGTTGCAGTTCCGGAATACCTGAGTTTTGCCGACATTGAAAATCTCTTTTATGCAGTTGTTGGCGAGATAACCTCAACGCCACCCAGTACTGGGGAGTTCGGGAGTATTGCCATAGCTCGTATAATGGATGCTTTTCGAAGGTTGAGGTACACGATTTCCATAGTTTTCTTGGTTATGTGTTGACGGATGGATACAACTGGATGTAGGGATTGTTAGTTTGGGTGAGATATATTGCTTCCCCTGTATCCCCAACACCAGATTGCATAACCAGAAAGTTTCGGGAGTTTATAGGTGGGAATTCAAGTAGCTCCTAGAATATCTTTCCAACAGATGCATGATATGAGATTGGGGTCGTCTAGTGGTCCGCCTATCCACGGTCGTTTTTACAGTTGTCTCGTTCTGTCTTAAAGAGCCCTTGGCTATGCCGGTTCAGGGACACTTCGTATGTCATGTGCACTGCCTTGTACATGATGGTGTTGTATGATCGAGCCCGTGTGGCCCCACCACGAAAACTTCGGATGAAATCTCTATCATATGTTTGTTCCGGCTTATTCTGCAAGCCAAATCCTTTGTTTTGTTTTACTTGTGGTATTTGAGTTGCTTCAATGCCAAGTGTTGATTCCATACCTTCTCTAAACGGAGTTCTCATATTTCTATGGGAGTACTAATCCTTCTTGATCACTGAGGTTGTCATGTCAACTCTTTTCCAACCGGTGTGCTTCTCTTGAAGTGGATCCGATCATTTTCAACATCTGCAAGATCAACTCTAAGTTTTCTCACCGGTGTTTGTTTCATCCGTCCCCAAGTTGCCTTTGTTTTCCCGCCCTCCTACCCTTTTTCTTCAAGGACTCAGATTTCTTAATCATGTATCCTTTTATTTGTGGGAAATCTCTTCATTCTTTTCTTTCAATGTTCTTATCCGGTGATTTCCCGTGAAGATGCTCAATAGTTTCAAGTTCATCATTCTTCATTCTCGTATTCTACTCCGGTGGATTAATTTCAAGCTTTCAGTGTTGATCGTATTCTTTTCCTTGTGTCAAATGCTTTTTCATATCGGTGCACCTCTTAATGTTTCACTTCTCGCTATTCATTTGTTCTGGAGTGCTGAAGATATCTCGGAAAACTCGTGTTTCCATTCTCAATTCGTTCAAGCTATTTGGAGATTATTATGTCATTCAAGTCATTTAATCAACCGGTACAATCTCTTTTTCAAGTAATCTTTTCCAATGGTTTTTCCTTTTAGTGGGCCCTAACCCACGGGTCTTTTCCCGAGATCTTACCTGATTTTCCTAATTATTCCGGAGTTATGCTCAAATCCTTTTTGAAGTTTGATGTAAGTATGAATTTCATCAGTCATTTGCCTTGTCCAAGATCGCTTTCAAATTCTTTTCATATTTGGCTCAACCTTTTTCTTTTAATCCTTCCGGAGTGTCTCAACAATTAATGGTGGTGTTTCTCCTCGTCATTCTCGGATTTGAAGACCGAAAAAGAGTTCCTCTTAAATCCTTACCCTTTCTTCCAAAGATGCATAGTTCAAGCTTGATGCCATCCTCTCATAAGTGTTTTTGATTGTGACAATTCTTTTCTTACCATCCGGAGCATTTCTTGAGTTGTTTCCATTTCTTTCCTCCGAAGGCCATCAGGTCATAATTCTTCATTCTCAGCTTGTAGCTATCATTCTCCAAATCTTACCGGTGAATCATTCAAATATCCTCTAATCAGTTCATGTTCTCTTCGTTCTCATGTATCTAAATCCCTTCAAGTATCTTCATTCATTTTCAAATTCTTTCCGGTGAATTGTGCCCTTGCTACTCTCTTTTGCAATTTTTACGGTGGTTCGTTCAAGATTTCACTTCCTTTATTATCATATCAATTCATTCGTTCTTTTTAATCCCACCGGTGGTTCCATCAATACCTACTCAAAGTTGCGCTATATCTCTCTTAATCCTTTCTACGGGAATAAGTAGTATGCCAAATCCATTCCTTGTCATCAATTTAATTTGATGAAGGATAAGCATATAATAAATCTTATTCTTATTTCCTCGAGGTGATTCAATTCTTTTCTTCTGGAGATTTTTCATGATGAAGTAATTCACGGTTCTAATGTTTCATCTTTTCCTTTTTTAGGAGTTCCAAGTTTTCTCGGTTACATCATCGCGAAGATCCATCTAAATCATTGCAAGGCTTCACCTTGTGTTTTCAACTTCTTTTTCTTTTCATCATCCTTTTATTACCGGAGTTCTTCATGGAGGCTCTACATGATGGTTCGTCAAGGATTCTTTTCATTCTTCAATTATTCTTCAATTGTTCTTCAAGATTTCTCTTGAAGTTATGATCCGCCAAGCTATACTCAAAATTAAACATGGTGCCCAACACATGTTTTTTCTGAGGAGTTCAAGTATTCTTCTTCTTGCATTTTGAAGTGCATTTCTTTCTACCTTATCTTTTGCGATGGTGATATGTCATTCTTGATAATTTCCATTCATGTTTCGTGATTCACAAGTTGTCAAGAATGAGGTATTTTAAATCCATCAATCTCTTCATTGGAGTTATCTTGGTAAAGATTTCACCTAAAGCCTTCCCTAAGGAATGTTGCTATTATGGTGTTTATCAATGATCCAAGTTATCTCTCTATCATCTTGGTGGAAGAAGTTTTTCATCTCTTCGGTGCTCTCAATCAAATCAATGGTTTCCATTTGTGGTCGGGTGTCACCTCATAGTCTTGAGATGTTTTCCATAAGCCCACTACAAGCTTATTTGTTTCGTTGTTGGTTTTCCAACAACTCCGTTATAACCTTCTTGGAAGGGTGCTTTCCAAGCTCATTTGTGGCAGAAGTTGGCATTTTCTTCTCCATTTTGCTATTCCAATGATCTATCTTCTATTCCTTCTTCCGGAGGCATTGTGATGTTGCTCCTTTCACTCATCATCTCGAATTGTGAGGATCATGTTCTTTTCGTACTTATCCATTTAACCGGAGTGTTGTGTCATCTTTTCAAGTTCTTTTCATCTTATCAAGTCTTGCATCTCTTTTCAACCGGAGTGCTGTCCGAATTTGATCGTCCTTGTTCCTTGTTTATCTTGTTTCAACCAGAGTGGTTCCAATTCCTTCTTGTCCATTGTACATGTCATTCATAGCTTTGCAACCTCCAAGGTTCACATGGTGTTCCTTGTTTCTATTTTCTACCGTAGTGCTCTCAATTGTGTTCAACTCCATTGTGTTCTTTCTTTCAAGTTTTTTCAACCTCTCAAGGATCGTGGTTTCGCTCGTTTGTCAAAGAAGCAACTTAGTTTTACCTCTTCTCTTCCTCTTTCGTTTTCTCTCCGGTGCCATCCTAGATCTCGGGACGAGATCCTCTTGTAGTGGTGGAGTGTTGTAACGCCCCGGATGTAACCTTCCATATTTGTAACTCCAACTCTTGCCATTTCCGGCTAGGTGATATATTATTTCCTCCGTGGTTGGGTTTTTGTCTTTCATTTTGCATTTTGTTCTTATCATGCATTTCATCTCATAGCATCATGCGCATTGCATCAGCATTGTTTTCTTAAAGCTTGCATCCGTTCGTAGTTGCCGTGTTCCCTTGCATTCGTTGACCATTTCGAGTCCAACTGGGTTTTCTTCCCTTTTGTTTGGCCGCATAACCTCTCTGCACAGTGCACATGCCCCCTCACGTGCGCGTTCGAAACTCCCCCGAACTCGAACCTGGTTGTCGTGACCGTTGGGTTCCGATCATCCCCAAACATCTATTAAATATCTCCATTTTCTTATTTGGGCTCCCTAGCCTATTTTTCTCCGCCGCCCGATTTCTATCGGAGGGACGAGATAGCCCCTAACCTAATCCCACTACTATATAAACCGACCTAACCCTAAAATCTCAGACGGCTGTCCCATCAATCCCCTCACTCGCCGCCGCCACTCATTCCAAATCCTCCTCGGTTTCCTAAGCCACCCAACCAGCCTCCTCCTTCCCGATCGAGACATCCAAGCCTCCAGTTTCTCCTCGATTTCCCGCAGCCGCCACTCCTCTGCTCGATCTCCCATGACAATCCAACCACCACAGCCCACGCATACCTCCTTGTTTCCCCTCGTCGCGAGCCAGGGACAGGAGCTCCCTGCCGCCTCCTACCTCATGCCGTCTCCGCCATCCACCAGTAGCAGCAGGCCGAGGCCCTCCTCCCGCTCGTCTCCAACACCGGCAGCCGCGGTGCTCCCCTTCTCCACCGCGTCGCCAACCTCTCCGGCCAGGCCGTCCCCGCTCCCCTGCCTCCTTCCTCTCCCTTCTCCGTTCTCTCCCTCACCCCACATCTCTCTGTCTATGTTTTTTCGAACAGGAGCATCACCACCTCATCCCTGGAGCCGCCCCTGCCGGATCCGCGTCCTCGCCATGCCTCTGGTCCGCCCGTCGTTCATCACCCGCCCGAGGGCACCGTCGTCCCCCGTTCCAGCGCGGCCGCTACCGGCCTCGTCTCTCTGTGAGGGAGACGAGCCCCTCGCTCGTTGACCTCGGCCTCCTCAAGCCCGGCGCCGCCAAGCCGCTTCCTTGCCAAATTCTCCTCCCCGCCATCACCTGCGCCGCCCCGGTGATGCACCATCGACCGCGAGCCCTGCTACCGTCGTTGCCTCTGCTCCTCGCCTCTGCTTCGCGCTGCATCGAGCAACCGCTCGGGAATGAGCGCTCGACCACGTGTGTTGACCGCGTACGCGTGGACCATGAGGCCTCGATCACCTCCAGCCAATCCTCCAAGGCCCAACCCAAGCCAGCCGGCCTGCCTTGGCCTCTCCATCGATCTGGGCCTCAGCCCATGGGTGAGCTCCCCACAGCCCTCCTCTCTGTTCAGCCCAGCAGTGCTCCAGATTCGGCCCGCATCGTTTTTTTTTTCGTTCTGGACGTTTTAGCTATTTTTCCAGAGTTTGCAGTTTTATAGAAAAGTCCTTCATGTTCATGCATTAATAACTCCACAATCGTGCATCGGATTAAATTGATTTAAACATGTAAAATGATTAGAATTGCATCTAGTTTCACAATATGCTGCTTCCATCCATGTTTAAAATGTTTAAAATGTTGTTTGTTTAAATTTGCTCAAATGCCATGCTAGAATGATTTATTTCATAACTAAATAATCGTAGCTCCAATTTTAATAAAATTTATTTGTAAAATACCTAGTTTAACATGGTGCACTTTATTTCCCTGTTTAACAACATTAAAATATTGTTTAGGTAGAACACCAAATCCATAATTTGCATATGGGGATTTTCCGAAATTGTTGTTTGTTGTTCCCGCCTCATATAAGCTTGCCTAGATAGGTAGTTTAATTATGCTTCACCTCTTGCCATGTTGAACAACATGTCATATTAATGAGTACCTAACCAAGAGTGAACTAAATAATTGTCGTGGTGTTTCGTCAATATGCAACTCGTTGCATATTGAGCTCCACTTAACTTGTAGTATTGTTTGTTGCACTTTGCCAAGCCATGCCTCATTAAACCGGACATGCATCATACTTGTTTGTGCATCATACCATGTTTATGCTTGTGCATTTACCATGTTGTTTGTTTATTTCCGGTATTGCTCCTTAGTTCCAATAATGTTGCGACTGTGAGGATTCATTCGACTACTCCCGTTCGTCTTCTTCATGGACTCGTTCTTCTTCCTAGCAGGATTTCAGGCAAGATGACCGTCACCTTGGATCTCATTACTATCACTGCTATGCTAGTTGCTTCGTTCTATCGATGTGATGCACTTCCTATCACTTGTTCTTCAAGCTTTCATAAATTGCCACGAACCTCTAACCTTTGTCACCCTTCCTAGCAAACCGTTGTTGGGCTATGTTACCTCTTTTGCTCAGCCCCTCTTATAGCATTGTTAGTTGCAGGTGAAGTTGAAGATTGCTCCATGGTGGACAGGGTTATGTTGGGATATCACAATACCTCTTATTTAATTAATGCATCTATATACTTGGTAAAGGGTGGAAGGCTCAGCCTTATGCCTGGTGTTTTGTTCCACTCTTGCCGCCCTAGTTTCCGTCATATCGGTATTATGTTCCCGGATTTTGCATCCCTAACGCGGTCGGGTGATTTATGGGACCCCTTGACAGTTTGCTTTGAATAAAACTCCTCCAGCAAGGCCCAACCTTGGTTTTACCATTTGCCTCACCACCACCTACTTTTCCCTTGGGATTCGCTCTCTCGAGGGTCATCTTTATTTAGCCCCCCCCCCCCGGGCCAATGGTTCTCTAAGTGTTGGCCCGAAACAAGTAGACTGCGGGGCCACCTTGGGGAAACTTGAGGACTGGTTTTACTCGTAGGATGTCTCATCCGGTGTTACCCTGAGAACGAGATATGTGCAGCTCCTATCGGGATTGTCGGCACATCGGGCGGCTTTGCTGGTCTTTTTTTTACCATTGTTGAAATGTCTTGTAACCGGGATTCCGAGACTGATCGGGTCTTCCCGGGAGAAGGAATATCCTTCATTGATCGTGAGAGCTTATCATGGGCTAAGTTGGGACACCCCTGCAGGGTTTGAACTTTCGAAAGCCGTGCCCGCGGTTATGTGGCAGATGGGAATTTGTTAATATCCGGTTGTAGATAACTTGACACCAGATTCGAATTAAAACGCATCAACCGTGCGTGTAGCCGTGATGGTCTCTTTTCGGCGGAGTCCAGAAAGTGAACACGGTTTTTGGGTAATGTTTGACATAAGTAGGAGTTCAGGATCACTTCTTGATCATTGCTAGCTTCACGACCGTTCCTTTTGCTTCTCTTCTCACTCTCATTTGCGTATGTTAGCCACCATATATGCTTAGTCGCTGCTGCAACCTCACCACTTTACCCATTCCTTTCCCATTAAGCTTTGCTAGTCTTGATACCCATGGTAATGGGATTGCTGAGTCCTCATGGCTCACACATTACTACAACAACAGTTGCAGGTACAGGTTGTGCGATGATCATAACGCGAGAGCGATGTTTGCTTGTTTTGGAGTTCTTCTTCTGCTTCTTCTTCGATCAGGGGATAGGTTCCAGGTCGGCAGCCTGGGCTAGCAGGGTGGATGTTGTTTGAGTTTCTGTTTGTGTTTCATCCGTAGTCGGATGGTGCTCTTATGTATGATGATGTTGTATTCGTGTGGCATTGTATGCCTCCTATATGTATCCCCATCTATTATGTAATGTTGATGTAATGATATCCACCTTGCAAAGGCGTATCAATATGCGGTTCTATCCTTGGTGGGACCTTCGAGTCTCTTTAGGATAGTATCGCATATTGGGCGTGACACCAGTGCCAGTTCCTGTCTGTTGCATGTTTGTGTTTCGCAGAAACCCCATATCAAATGGAGTCCAAACGGGATAAAAACGGACGGAGAATTGTTTTGGAATATTTGTGATTTTTGGGAGGAAGAATTAACGCGAGACAATGCCCGAGGTGGCCACGAGATAGGGGACACGCCCACTTAAAGTGGGCAAGCCCCCCACCCTTGTGGGCCACCCATAAGGCGGTTGATGCACTTCTTTGGTCGCAAGAAAACTAATTTTTGGAAAGCAATCTGGGCGAAGGTTTCAATCCAATCGGAGTTACGGATCTCCAGATATAAAGGAAACGGTGCCAGGGCAGAATTCCGGAACACAGAAACAGAGAGATAGGTCCAATCTCGGAGGGGCTCTCGCCCCTCCCGAGCCATGGGATCCAAGGACCAGAGGGGAAACCCTTCTCCCATCTAGGGAGGAGGTCAAGGAAGAAGAAGAAGGGGGGCTCTCTCCCCCTTGCTTCTGGTGGCGCCGGAACGCCGCCAGGGGCCATCATCATCACCACGATCTTCACCAACACCTCCATCATCTTCACCAACATCTCCATCACCTTCCCCCATCTATATTCAGCGGTCCACTCTCCCGCAACCGGATGTACCCTCTACTTGAACATGGTGCTTTATGCTTCATATTATTATCCAATGATGTGTTGCCATCCTATGATGTCTGAGTAGATTTTCGTTGTCCTATTGGTTGTTGATGAATTGCTATGATTGATTTAATTTGCTTGTGGTTATGTTTCTGTCCTATTGTGCCCTCCGTGTCGCGCAAGCGTGTGGGATTCCCGCTGTAGGGTGTTGCAATACATTCATGATTCTTTTATGGTGGGTTGCTTGAGTGACAGAAGCATAAACTCGAGTAAGGGGATTGTTGTGTACGGGATAAAGGGGCTACACCGGGGGCTACTGTAGTTGTGGACGCTTGCTAGAGTTCCAATCATAAGTGCATATGATCCAAGAAGAGAAAGTATGTTAGCTTATGCCTCTCCCACATAAAACTGGCTATCGGTCTAGTAACGTAGTCAATTGCTTAGGGACAATTCCAAAACTCCTACAACCACTTTGCCACACTCGCTATATTTACTTTATTGCATCTTTATCTAAACAGCCCCTACTTTTTATTTACGTGTTATTTATTATCTTGCAAACCTATCCAACAATACCTACAAAGTACTTCTAGTTTCATACTTGTTCTAGGTAAAGCGAACGTCAAGCGTGCGTAGAGTCGTATTAGTGGCCGGTAGGACTTGAGAGAGTATTTGTTCTACCTTTAGCTCCTCGTTGGGTTCGACACTCTTACTTATCGAAAGAGGCTACAACTATCCCGTATACTTGCGGGTTATCACTTACCCATGCCGGGCTGGGAAGAAGTGGCTCCCTCCCGGCCAACATCCGTCGTCGGGACGGGGCCACCAGCGCCCAAGTTCTCCTCCTCCTCCTCCTCCGTGCGCATGGGCCCGGTGCTTGGCGCCCTTGCCGGGGACGCCCCTCAGGGCGGCGTGGTTGATGGGGGCGACGTGTCGGGGGTGGCCCTCGGTGGCTCCTCCTGCTGCCGTCCTCCTCCTGCAGCCACGGCAAGGTCAGTACCAAGAGATCGTACCCCAACACACATTGATGAGGAGTGAGTGGTGAACACAAGCTGGGGGCTGAGACAGGGGCTACACCGGGGGCTACTGTCCGGGCTGATCTCTACCACCGATGTGCGCGAAGCTCCCGCCGGGGGCTGGTCACCCGTCGAGGCCCTGCCCCTCTTCGACACCCTCTGGGCCAGCGTCTCCCTGTCCCTGCGAAGATGAAAACAAGTCAATAAAAGCAGCACGGTCTAAAAGGACGGAGATACTTACTCGTCCTCCACCTCCTCTTCCGTTGCCTTCCTTTTCATCCTTGGGCTGACCGGCCCAAAGTCGAAGACGACCTCCGTGTCGACATCTGCGGGAGGAGGGGAAGGGGATGGAGTCCGGCAACGCTTGGACGAGGAAGAGACGGACGCTTTCATCTTCGCCATCGCGGCCTTCACCACCTTCTTCGCTGTCGCGGCCCTCGTCAGGCGCACGGACCCCCTGGGCCTCTTGCCGCTGTTCGGTCCTGCCTGGCCGGACCAGCTCGCCAGAGCTGGCCCGCCGCAGGACACGCCTTTTTCCCGTGGCCAGAGGGTTGTTGGCCTCGGCCTCTTCCTCGGTCGACTCCTCGACCACATGCTCAACAAGGGGGCCTCGGTGTTGATGCTGCTGGCCTCCCCGGCCGACCCCGCCCACTGGGCGAGCTCCCTCTCCTCCGCGGCCGCGTCGGCCTCATCCTCCATGCTGCCAGCGCTGCCGGCCTCCCTGGCGAGCTCCACCTCTGCCACCCTGGCAGCGATGTAGTCCAGCTTCGCCTGGGTAGTGTCCTGGATGAGCAGCGGATCGTCGTGGTCATAGCCCTCAGACAAGTTGTCAAAGAACTCCTGCACTTCGCGCGCCGAGGGCTCGGTCCAGGACGGGTTGAGGCCATGCGCGTTGAAGTCTGGCATCATGTCAATGATGGCAGACTGGCAAGAGTTGTTGCTCAGCGGGACCACTCCCGCCAGCAACCCAAACAGGGGCCCCTTGACGGCCTTGCCAGCCTTCGTGGCCCTGCCGGTCCTCTCTACCCTGCCGTCGCTGTACACATCGAGCTGGAAGAGCCTTTGGCAAAAATAGGCGTGCCCATCACCGTGAAGTTATGCTTTAGGCCAGGGCGGAGCCTCATGATGCCGGCCGCATTCATGAAGTCCCAGGCCGGCCTCCCTTTGTTATGCAGCTGGGCGATTCGGCGGCGGATGAAGTCCGCCCCGATCATCTCAAGGGTGAGCCCGGCAGTGGTGATGGGATGGATCCTGGTGGTGGCAATCGATAGCTTCTCGTCGTTGGCGTCGAGGTCGCTCCAGTCCCCGCGGCGGGTCGGCGGGCTCTGACCAACCCGGCAGAACTCCGGCGGGTTCTTCTCTTCGATCCAGCACCACCAGCCCTGCCACTCCTCCCAGCTCTCCTTCTGGGTACCCTCCGGGTACGTGTCTTTCCCCTGGACCCTCGGAATTCAAGAGATGCTCCCAGAGATGGCGCCCCCTGGTTGGAGGCGAGGGGAGAAGTAGTGGTGGAAGAGCGTCGTGCTAGGGAGTACCCCGGCAAAGCCCACACAGAGGTGGGCAAAGAGAGCCATGCACGCCACGGCGTTCGACGTGAGATCCAAAATACGGAAGCCGAAGGTGCGCATGACGTCATTGAAGAAGTCAGAGAAAGGGGGACAGAGCCCACAGGAGAAGAAATCGACGAAAAAAGGGGTACCGATTTGGGCCAGCCTTGGTGCAATCGGCAGGGATGACGCACGTGGAAGGGTGCCCCGTCATCTTCCTCCCCCACAGGGGCATGAAGAAGTCCTTTAGGTGGATCGCATTGACCGTCGACGGGAAGTAGGCGAACTGCGCCCGCCGCACCATCACCTCGCTCTCTGGTGCCTCCCTCGCCCTGCCATCCTTGGTCGCCCCCTTGCCCCTGCTGGTTTTGGGCGCCATGGCGGCTGGAAGGAGGCGAAGGATCAAGAGCAATGAGGGCACAGCGGCGACGATCAAAAGCAAGATCTTGAGGAGGAAGAAGATGGGGACGGCGGTTCTGAGATTGGAGAAGGCACAGAGGGTAAATGAGCAGCGCGCCTGCGGTTATTCCTTTTTATGGGGAAGGCGTGGGCCGCCTCTTTTCCATTCACTGTGATATGACGCATGCGTGCAGCAGGCGCCCCACGCAAGACCCCCATGTCACGCATTCAACGCGGTTCGTGGGGAAGCACAACGGACGAAGGAGTTACTGTAGTAAAAATCCGCCCCGCCTGCCCGCGCACCGTTCTGGGCCTAGCCCAACAACGCATCACGCTTATGTGTGGTCCAGGCCCGGGGGCTCCTGTTAGTGTACAAAAGTAGGGGCTCTCCTTCATACCCCTTTACTTGTGCACGGGCAGTCAGAGCCGCACCCACGGCCACACTTAGCAGGGCAAAGGAGGGAAGCCGAAGCCACAAGACAATCAAGGAAACGCCAAGACCGGAGACACAAGAAGCAAGAGGGCGAGGTAGACTCCCCCAGCAAGACCCTTGTCGGGGCAGCCTCCACAGCCCCGGCAAGAGCCTTGCCGGGGCAAATTGCCCAACGCCAGCGGAGCGCGCCACCCTTGAGCCCAAGGGTCCCAACACCATCAACCACATTGGAACCAAGTCATGGGAGGCACCTCCATGGTGGCAAGCAGATCTTCATGAAGATCATGAACACACAAGATCATATGAGGACCAGAAGACGACGATCCTCGGCAAGATCCTTGCCAAGGAAATCCACGAGACCTCCAGCAAGATTCTTGCCGGGGACGACCACGATGCCACGGCAAGACCCTTGTCGGGACCCCGGCAAGACCCTTGCCGAGGACATCAGCAGGGCCGCAGCCGGGCCCGCACCTGCCAAGACTCCACCGCCGTCCCCATGCAGCTGCCAGCCTAGCCAGCTAGGCGAGCACCTGCGCGGCGACGTACGGCCTCTAGACCAGCTCAGCAAGCATCTGCGTGGTGGCATGCAGATCTTCGTGAAGACACTGCCACCGTACCAGCTCAGTAGCCTGCCAGCCTACATGGCACCGCACGCCTTGTTGGCCAGGACGCGTGTCAAAGCAAGGCGAGGCGGCGACGGACGGGACGGGCTTCGTTACCATCCCCGATAAAGCAAGGGGACACCTAAGGGGCGCATTTAATTCGTTTTTGTCCTGTAATGATAGGCGATAAGCTTATCCACTGTATACCTTTCCACCTCTTGTGTGCCACTATGGCATCCCCTTTTTCCTATAAAAGGAGGCCCAAGGCATACTAGAGGGGGATTCGGCTCTTTTGGACTACGCACGCACCGTAGCTAGTTCAAGAACACAAGAACACTCAAATATACACCAAAGCAGGACTAGGGTATTATGCATCCTCACGGCCCGAACCTGGTAAACAATCTTTGTGCTGGCTCCTAGACCCACTCTTTCGACAACCTCGCGCCTGCCGACCGTAGTAGGGATTCCAGTGATCCCATAGGTGTCGTTTCCACTGACAACTAACTAGTTGGAGAAGATTAGGCTCGGAGTTGGATGAGGAGGATAGAGCAAAACCAATCTCCCTTTGTGCAGTCGCACTGAAATGTAGAGACGTTGCTCGTGTGACATTTTAGTACAACTGCACAAAACACTCTTAAGAAAAAAGTGATTTGTGCAGTTCACCAAACGGTCGCAATAACAACGAGGTGAAATGGATTGCCCTGTTTCCAAAAAAGAGGTAGAAAGGAAACAATTACTGGCCAATAACAGTTGATGACACATGGAACAACAAAAAAGAAGCATATTCCTTGTCCTAAGGGAAGATAACAACACGGTTGTGTTTGTCTAAAACGGTGTGAGGACGAGATTGCAATATGGAAAGTACGTCGAACGAGCTACATTTTGGGCAAAGAACTATGGAAGATCCACATGTAGCGACGTGGGAAGACGGGCAGTGGAGCAAGGCCGGAGGGGATACCTAGAGGTTGTCAGGATGTAACTAGGTGAGCGGCGGCAGGCGGAATCTGCCCATACTACGGCAGTGAGCAGGTGGCGTAGGCCTTACCGCGTCGGAGCTTGGTCAAAGAAAACGACGTGTACTACAGATCGAGACGTGCTGCCTCGGCGCCGTTGAACGGATAAACGATGCACATCCTCCCTTTCTGTCGGCGAACGGGATGCCGCCGGATCAGTGACCAATGGTGAGAGAGAGAGAGGCCACCGCAGCCTTGTGTGAGATACTCTGAAGAGAGACAAACCAGGCAGGCAGGCTCATTTGTATATAGTGGAGCGGGCTACCTTTTTCTCCATAAAAATTGTTTTATATTCTATGTACGTGCCATTGAGCGATATAACTTTCTTTAAAAATAATGCACCAACGCATCGAGTCAAACTTTGTTTCGTGCACGTGTGGTACACGACCTCCATAGGTAAACAACTGCTACACGCGTTCAAATTAGCACATGCGCTGCCATTTCGTACAGAAATGAGCTCCACTCTGTACCCGCGCGGGTGTGGCTGCGCACGAAGCGTGAGTACATGCACGGTGCACCTATTCTCTTCTTGTATACGTACACCACCTACGTGGGGTTGTGTGAGAGAGATACAAATGTAGAGAGATATATTGTGTGGGTTCATGGGAGTTTTTTTGGGAGGGGGGGCAATCAAAAAATGTAAAATATGCAATGTGTGTGAAATAGAGTCCTGGATATGTCATATATAGAGAGGGGTAATCCACGAGAAGAGAGTGGAGGTATCATCGGCTTGAGGTGTCCATATAATTGAAGAGAGGGATGATGTGTGTGTGTGAGCGGGCGATCAATAAAGAGTGCCATCGAATTTGTGTGTGCCCACGTCAGAGATATAGAGTGGCTGGCCTACTGGAACATGAGAGGGGACAGACGGACAGGTGCAGTTTGTCTCTGTAGCAATGATACCTACCTACAGCGCTCGACTATCGGTGTGTGGTGGGGGGAGGGAGGCCTAATTAACTATAGAGGTACAATGGCTGGTATATGTGTGGAGGAGGAGAGAGGCCTACCTCATGTATTAAGGGAGATCGATCTACCTCATGTATTAAGGGAGATCGATCCGCATCCATGCATATGTGTAGGAGAGGAATAAGGTTGGGAGAGAGACAAAGCTAGAGTGTTGGAGAGAGTGGTAGTGGAGTTGCTTCTAACAAATGGTGGGATAGGCTTGCTAGACAAATGGAGGGCACGCCTGCAATATCAATAAGAGAGGGATGGCTGCCTGTCTGTGCACGTGCGTGTAAGAGACGGGTCAGGAGGCATGCACAAATGATGAGGGGGGACGATATGGCTGTGGTAAGCAGACATAACTACATAGGAAGATCAATCATCCTTTGTCAGAGAAAGGAGAGACATAACTTGTGAGGTACATCGATTGATGGGGGGAATAGTTAAAGTTGACCTAGGTATATGTTGGGAGATCAATCAATATACATGCCTGTGTGTGTTAGAAGCAAATGAGGCACGGGGAGAAGAATAGAGAGAGAGAGGGGATGCATCTAGGAGGTGGTGCGAGAGGCATACTATATCAAGGGGGAAGGAGTGTGCGAGTACGAGATTGATGAAAAGAGTGGTGGGAGTGAGGCATGGACGGTGATAAGAGAAGAGGGGAAGCTTGTGTTTGTGCTAGGCACACCTGGCTAGAGAGACATATCGATCGATGTGTGCCGTAAAGAAGGAGCTGGGGGCGGGGTTACACACACCGTGGGTGAATGACCTAAAGTGAAAAGACGAATTTGCGCGATGGAGCTAGAGAATGCTGAGGGAGGATGCGAGGGATGCGGGCGTGTGAATGCACGAGAGAAAGTTAGCGCTCGCTACAAAGATAAGAGGATTGTGTGGGTGTAAAAGACGAATAGAGATCATACTTCATTATAAAAAGCGAATTCGGATATTTGAAGAACTTATCATAGTGTTTTAAACTGACGCATGTGTGAATATATATAACGGTGAGACACATGGTGTGTTTATGAACATGTTATACTACATATAATATACTTTATCTCTACTCTTATAAAAAACGGAGTTGTTGATGATGGTGTGCCTGCCATCCTGCAATATAGGCCGTCCGATTTATATCTGACGGATAGGAAGGAAATTATGGCAATTTTGAAAAAAGATACCGACACCCCTCTCCATATTTGCAAATTAGGCCTCCCCTTGATCATGTTGATGTTCTGTGGAACGCATGGGCATCTTACTAGTACTACGTATAATATATAGAACATTGTTTATAATTTGGGCTAATGTGTCGCTTTTGCAGCTCAAGTCTAAATACCTGTCATAATGTAGGGGGTGGGGCACTATACTTTGTGTGATAAACACGGTGTACGTATTGAACATGGTTTAGATTATGAATATATAGTTAGTACATCAAATGTGCTATTATTTGGAAACAACATCAAGTGTATTCAAAAAAATAGAATTCGAGTTCATGTAGTACACATAGTTCATGTTTATCTCTATAGTAATCATGTGGTGTGTTATTAAGGTAATACACGAATAATGGTTGAAGTTGGAAACAATCATGATTGTAGATTCTTATTGAAAAAGAAAAACGAATTCAAATTCAGTTCGAGTTGCAGCGGTAGTATAGACATTTGGAATGCACTAAAATGTTGGTATGAGTAGGTTACATGCATTATACAGCAAGCGAAAAAATTTAATTGGACATAACATGGATTCATACTTCCTCCTTCCATCTATATAGGGCCTAATGTGTTTTTAAGACCGCCTTTGACTATTGACAAGATTAATAGTACATGACATGCACAATGTGAAAATTATATCACTGAAAGCTCCTTTCACAGACGAATTTAACGGTGTGCTTTATGTAAGTTGCATGTAATATATTATTGTCATAATATTTGGTCAAAGTTAGCATCGAAAAATGCATTAGGCCCTATATAGATGGAACGAGGGCGTAGCCTTGAATACCATTTGTATAGTAAAACGGGGCAAGACTCTCTCTTTGTGTGGTGTGAATAGTTTTATTTTTTTCATTTTTTTTGGTTGAGGGAAGTGCGAATTGATTTGCTACGTACAAGTACAATATTACACGTTAGGCTTGTCCATAAAATTCAACCCGTGGCTTGTTATATCCCGAAAATTTAGATATCATGCTCCCAAAAGTGGAGCCTTCACAACCCGCGCCTTACTATCCCAAAATTACAACACGCGCGAAAACTCCCTCCAGCTGCCAAATCCCGACACGCGAAATCTCCCTTCTAACCCTGAGTCGAAAGGGCCGCTTGTTCAAATCGGTATGGGTACTTTTGTAACACACCCTACATTTTGGACAAGCGCGTCCCTAAGTCATGGTTCACCCCCTCCCATCGCCTCCTTTTCGCCATTCGAAATCCCCGGCGGCCATAACCTCTCTGCTCCAGCCGCAAAACCCCACCCTCCTCCGCCCACCACCTCACCGCTGCCCAGCCGGAGCCTCTTCCCGACGACATCATCCACTGCAACAGCTCGACGTCCCTCGTCCACCTCCCGGATGAGGATCCGTCGTCCATCTCATCGTCCCGCCGGTTTAGCCGCCCCGTCCTCCACCTCCAAGGAGTTGCTCCGACGATCGCCTCATCTATCGCGGCTACTCATCCCCACAGCACCGCCTTAACCTGCCCCACTGGAACCGTAGCATCCTCACCGACTCCTCGGACGAAGCCGAGGCCTACTCGGCGCCACCAAAGAGGTTGTACACTCATCACATTGCACCTTCTCCATAACTCGACCTCCCGGTGCCAACGGTGCTCCATCCCGCACCCCAATGGAGCGGCTACCTTGAAGCCGGTGCCGCGGGCAACATATCCACGTCGGATCTCCCCCAGTGCGAGGCCCCTTGGGCGGCGGCGGCCATACTAGCCGGATCTACTGTTGCTGCTCCGGCTCTCTCTTGCTCACTCGCGTTGCTGCTGCTACTCCGGCTCTCGCTCGCTCGCTTGCGCTGCTACTGCTGCTCTCCCCCTCGCTCGTGCTGCTGCTCTGCTCCGATTTAGCTACACTTCAGTCGAATGAATCGACTTTTGGGATAGTCGATTTTCAGGGGGTGGGGGGGCTCGCCGGTTTTAAGGAAAAACCACCCGCAGCGGGGACGGGGGCTCGACGGAGTGGTAGCCCACTATCTATCTTAGGGTTCAGGGCGGGGGCGGGGGGCCTAGAGGGCTGGCCGGGGTGGCGGGGCAGCGGGGGACCGACGGTGGGGAGTTGTTTCGGGGCGGCGAGGCGACGCTGGGGCCGGCGGTTCGGTCGGTGGTGGCTGGCGGCTTGGGGGGGGGTGCAGGTTGAAGATGAACTGCAGGCCCTCCATAAACTACATGTCAAGTGCCTCTCTGCTACCATTGCGTTCAGTTTCGACAATAACATTCAGATTCCATGGTAAATTTCAGTTTCGACAGTTAAGTTCAGAGTCAACAGTTTTTACCTCATCTGTTGTAGTCAGGTGGTTTTTGGTGATGTAAATTTTACATCTATTTTACATCATCTATTGGAGATGCTATTAGAATCCCACTTGAGATTGATGATGTCTGTCTTGTGCTGCTTCAGCCTTGACGTCTTACGGCTCACCGGAGCTGCTCCAACGACAGAACGATCCATCACAATAGAGCAGTGCCCTGGACACCGTCTATAGATTCCTCAGATCTTCCTCCACACCTCCGACATCCACCTCTGCCTCAACTGCTTCAGTGACCAACCCAATGATGCTGAGGTCGACATGGCTACGGCAAAGAGGTTGTACACTTGTTGCATCAATTATTACTATACATTCATGTCGATCCATTAGGGCTATTTTGGTTCAAGGAAAAGCATAGCAATAGGGAATTTTCCAATGGCACACTACTATTCAGTTATGCATGCATTTTGTTGAAAGGAATGAAGTAAAACATCCACCTGGACCTACTTTTCAAAATCCTATGCATGAAAACAAGACCAAGTGCATTAGTGGCAGAATAACATTCTAACTGTACACGCTTTCATATGGTTTCACTTTATTTTGGCCATGTTTCTTTGCAGTCCTCTGCTCTTAAAATTCCTGTAAACCAAACACCCAAGTTGACAGAAATCATGTGTTTACAAATGCTCTGTTTACCATGTGCATTCATATCCTATTCCGGTGTTTTTCCTATCCCTGCGTTTTTAGAATCATGCAAGCCAAATGATCCCTTACCGAATTACTTCAGTTACAGGTAGGTGTCGAAGGGAACTTTGTGTGGTTTGTCCTGCTCCTGTCGCGACATCGTCCACCTCACCTGAGTTGCTCCATCAATAGAAGCATCCACCAAACCAGACATCACAACTCCTGACCGTCTTTCGCCGCCTCAGATCTCCTTCCCTGCCGCTGGCACCCACCGCAACGGCATCACCATCATCGACTCAGCAGATTAACCTGAGGAGTACACGGGTCCACAAGAGAGGTCGCACTCTTTTGTTTCTGCTTATGTTATGCATTGCTTAAAATTACCTGCTACTTTATCGTCCTGTTCACCTCTTGGAATCCAAGTCAGGTCCAAATTAATTTTCAAACTTGAGTCCTAAATTAGTTGTGGGGCACATGTGGAGGCAGCAATGAATAGTATCTCTCTCTAATATCTGGTTCACCTAGGGTATGCCTATGTTGTTCATCTTGGGTGGGAAACAAATAGTAAAGCAATCATCATCTGTCTTTTTATTAAATTAAAGTAATCATCAGCCTGCTATCATTATTTTCGGATCCATCCACTGGTTGTTACCATCGCTCCATGGTGGGTTCAATGGCAAACCCTCCCCACCCCTCTCCAGATTGTAATCCAGAGGAAGATATCTGTTCTGAGGCGGATTCAGACGCCGCTGACCACTCCTATTTAAGCCCCCCAAGGTGTTTGCTCTACCTTGGCATGATGATGTTAGTCATATCATGCATATGTTGCCTTGCAGTGCCTACTTTTGGCATCATATATGTCATCTTCTTAGTTTAGACATGTTTTGTAATGCCACCTGTTTAGTTTCTATATCATATATGGGAATTATGCAGTCTCATGTCTTTTAGCCCGCCATAATATATGTGAAATGTGCAATGCCATCCTGTTGACCAGGCATCATATATTTGAATGATATCTTGCCCATCCTTTTCTTCATTACATTTCCATTTGTCGACAATTTTTGTGCATTAAACTACTCTTCTTGTGAATCAGCCATTTGGGTGGGAGATGGAAAAATCTGGAGTGAAAACAAGGCCTTGAGAGCATACAGTGCTACCTGTCATAACAGATCTCTTATTGGGTCCCGATAGCTCCTCAGATATGGATTCAGAGAAAGATGGCCAGTCCAATTCCCCCACCAAGGTGTATGCTCTAACTTGGCACGGTTATACTACTCATATCATGCATATGGTGTCTTGCATTGCATAGTTTAGACATCATATACACAATATTCAACACCATGTTCTTAGTTCAGACATCATATCGAATGCCCTCTGTTTAGCATATAAATTACATATGTGAATTAAATGATGTGATCCTGATTACTTAGATAGCATGTAGGTGAATTATGTCATGCCACTACTAGGAAAAGGCCTACTAATGGTGCACCGGTTTTGCCTACTAATGGCGCACTACCGGTGCGCCATTAGTAGCACGCCATTAGAATTTTTTACTAATGGGGCACCACTGGTGCGCCATTAGTATCTGGTATACTAATGGTGCACCTAGCAGTGCGCCATTAGTATGTGACTCCATGCGCCATTAGTATGCCTCCCGGGGGGCCATATGTAACCATGTGCTTTTCACACTAATGGCGCACTCTGCCTTGATGCGCCATTAGTATCCTTTGGCATACTAATGGCGCACTCTGCCTTGATGCGCCATTAGTATGAATATTTGGTTTTTTTTCGCTTTTCTGCTTTTTGCACAGGTTACAAAATATATTATTGGACAGAATATAGACAGCAGCACACTGCAATAGCAGATTCATCGAATACAATAGAAGATTAGTCTCTGAATACAATTCATCATATTAGTCTCCGAATTCAAAAGACCGAACAAAGATAAAACATTACAAGTCTCAAGACCGCGAGTATCGAGTTTGTCTTCACATTACAAGTCGATATCGATCATCTAAACTACCATCACATAAAAGAGAGTTGCGGTCATCACGATGAGCATCATCGCGATCAAACTGGTCTTCATCCGGTTCCTCCAACGCTCCCTCCTCTCTCCCGCTAGATAGCGGGCGTATCTAGATTCGGCCTCCGCCCTAGTGGTGTACCCTTTGTAACTGTTACCGCTGAAACGGTGAACCTGTCTCCGACACTCCTCCCAGTCGTCGTAGACTCCGGGAACCTTACCCTTGTACACGACATACGACGGCATCTCTATGCACAAGCCAAACAACAGACAATACATAAGCAATATGTAAGTATGCAACAAAAGGATCGGAAGAGAAAAGCAAGACATTAATAGCACGATTCATGATCCTACTAATAAATAGCATCGATTACATCTAAGTTGAATGACTGTCCAAACCAAAGAGACATACGAATTCATTAAAGTTTAATTACAACATGAGCCAATCAATGTTTCAGAACTACACATCACTACTTTCGACTCGACTCATCGGACAGGAGCGTGGATGAAGCCGCCGTCTGTCGTGATGGTCATGAAATCGCGGTCGTTGTCACCCTGCATTTGTAGCATTCCATCTATCTCATTGTTGGACGGTTGATATCTGAGGTAGAACTGCCCCGAGGTATGAAGGACATCTTGATGGATGATGTCCGCAAACTCCGACTGGATGCGAAAGAGTTCTTGTCTGAGGTCCGCGTCCTGGATTGCCGACAACCTCGCGGCCCAACCTTTGAGATTATCTGGTAGCAGAAGTTGATGATGGTCCCTTACGATCGCCCGCATGTGATGGAGGGCGTAGTAGGCATCCTTCTGACCGCCAGGCGGCTGCTTGACGCAGCAGAAATTCGTATTGTGTGAGAACATGTGCTTGCCATACTTACGAACGCCCTGGTGAAGGTGCCTCCAGATTTGGCGTAGCCGGGGAGAACATCATCAAGAACTTTCTTGACATTTGTGTAGTCTATCTTGGAGTTACGGTTCGGGTCGAAATACGTGGCCATGGAATATTTCGGGCTTAAGAGGATGAGTGTGCAATGTGTGTCACTGCACAGAACACGGAATGTTAGAAAAAAAGAACGATCGAAATCTAAGAAATCATATGTTACGGGGCGGTTAAGGGATGACTTACTCGGGAAAGTAAGCCACAAGGAAGTTATCCTTATCTGGGTTTGCCAGAATGACGCCTTCGAGGTGTGAACTCGCAACTTGGCGGTCCCCAGCGCTGCTCAAGTGCTTGGCACGCATGTAGAAGGGGTCGACTATCACGATGTCCGGGGTCTTGTCTCTAATGATCCGCATCTCCATACTCAGCGAAAACAGCCGAACGAAGGTGTAGTGCAGCGGATGAAGGTTAAACATAGCAAAGATGTCATCAAACCGCAGGACGATCGTACCCCCGATGTCGCCATCCACAAAGCCCTTGCCCTCTGGCACCTTGGCCACGAAAACCGGGTATGCCACATCCTTCTCTCTGAGACGCCACTTCTCCAAAGAAAGAACACTGTCGTGCAGACTCCGCATAGCACCGGTTGCAGCATTCAGCATATTTGGCGGTAGCATCGCCCTACCCGCCACATGCACCCTCCTCGAGATATCCTTAGGTGAAGGTGGCCCGTCCTGAGCACGGATCGAACTCGGTGCTGGCTGGCTCGCACCGGCGCCCTTGTTAGTCTTTCGTTTCCGTCCCTTCTTCTTGATCTCCTGTAATGGGAGCGAGTTCTGCTCACAGACCACCTTCTTGTGCGTGTTGGCGCTGATAATATTTCGCACCTCAGCTATCTGAGGCTCGGTGAAGGTGGGAGCTGGAGGCGTCTCCTGAGAACTGAACGCCAGACGACGCCTATTGCAATTGGATTTCTCCATCGTACCAGCTAGATTGCGGTCATCTTGGTTGGGTTCTTGAGAAAGAGGCCCGCAGAACTCGTCAGCGTTCCCATGTTCGGCAAAGTACTTATCGACTTTGGTAAATGTACAGTCTTCGTTGTCGTCGTCATCCGGATCCTGTGCCATAGGGCTGTCCGGATCCTATGCCATAGGGATGTCCAACATAGGGATGTCCGGCAGGTCCGGTAGCGTTGCGGCGTTCTTGCCATGGCTTGGCATTGGCACGATTGGCGGTCTTGTCTGTGGGGTGGTGTCCCCCGCCCCCAAACGAATCTGGCTCTTCGGCCAAAGCAGGGGCCAGTTTACGCAGGCGCTGAGGGTCATCTCATCTTCTTCGTCGGCCCTAGTGCGTTGAACCGAAGGTAACAGCTCGTCGCAACCTGGCAGCACCCGAACCACTTCAACCCTATACACTGTGGGTGGCATCGGATTACCGTGGAACATTGGGTTGCCTGGTTGAATGATTCTGCCCTTGGCGACATCGACCAACTTGGCGCCCACGAAGTGCAGAAGAGTGCAAGGAACGTCGGCGGTGCCCTGCGAAAACATGTACAGGGCGTCAGGGATGCCCAGTCAAAGGCAAGGAGATGAAGTCATCGGCCAAGAGGCTTAGTTACTGTGATGCCGTCGAGCTCGGCTAATGTCGAGGCACCGCCAACGGCGGGCATGCAACTGACGGAGGGGGCGCTTGCTGGTGAGGTGCCGGCTGGCGTACACCCGGGTGCGTTAAGCTCCAATGCCCATGCCAGCGCCGGAGACACGAATACCGCCTCCGCCGGAGACACCAATGGCGCCGCCGCCGGAGACACCAATGGCGCTGCCTGCGCATTGTGCGAGTTGCTGGCCGTGAAGCTGGGAACCGGGGGAGGCCCCTGTTGGCCGCCCGCAATCCATGTCGTCAGCCCATGAATCAACGTAGGCACCATGGCGTTGAGCATCATTCCCAGCTGTTGTTCCACTTGCTCTTGGACAAGCTCCAGAATCCGCGCCACTTGTGCCTTGAGTGCTTCAACCTCGCGCGTCTGGCTTTCCGAGCTGGCCTTTTTCTCCTTCCGCACACCAGCGGTATAGTTTGACCCCCATTTTGTGGACAAGCCTTTACCGGCCACACGACCAGCTGACGTCGGCTTAGTGAGCTTATCCTTGCTTTTCATTATGTTCAACGCCCTATTTAAAGGGGTGTAGAAAGGGGAGCTCTGAGACGACCCCGCGCTACTGCTTTCAGTGTCCTGCGAAAGGAACGTGAACCATTTAGAAATATTGGGGATTAATTAGAGTGCAACCATATGGAGCTAATTACGCGGGGGTGTATTCCTTACCAGAACAAGCTCAAGCGCCCTGGTCTTCGGATCCGTGGTAAGCTCCTTTGTTATCGGGTCCTCCTTGTACCGGGCCCTGACATAGTTCCTGGTCTGCTTGTTACCGCTGTATTTCTCGAAGCGGGGCGGTAGGCCTTGCTCGGCACGCTCCGCGTCCTCCTTGTCCCATATAGGCTCCGCCACTCTGTAACCGCCGGGACCGAGTTTGTGTTCCCCTAAGTTCAACTCCCGCATTTCTTTCCCCCACTGACTTGATTCGGAGGTTGCACTGCTCGGCACTTGATCTTGAACTCCTTGTACTCATCTTCGCTCATCAAAGGATATTTCGCCTTGATCTTCTCATAACTATCACCTTTATCAATCATTCTCTTCACCGCGCTTCTCCAAGTAGACAGGGTCGTGCTCATCTTCGTGAGGGCGGCACTGTTCACTTTATTCCCTGAGAGGCGTGTGTTTTCAAATTCGGCGGGGAACTTGTATCGTTCGTGCAGCTTCGTGAAGAGGAGGTTGCGCAAATTCCCTCGGTCCTTATGCCTAAGGTTCTCGGTGTTGATCGAGACGGTGCTCCGGAGAATGCACCCGAGCTGAACCGAGTACCCCTTGACTATATGTTTGGGCTCCGTTGGATTCCCGTCGGAGTCCACTTGAGTGAATTCCTCCTTGAGGGTGCGGAGCGCATTCGGGCGCCGGTCCTTCCTTTGCTTCTTCGGTTGGCTGCCATCTGTGTGTGCGCCGCCATCATCAGTGGTGGCATCCTCGGCGGCACCATCAGTGGTGTCATCCCCGACGCCACTAGGGGTTGTGTAATCAGGATCGGTGTCTTCCGCGGCGTCCTCATAGCGGTGAGGTTGTTCCTCCATCTCCTGGGACAGCTCCCAGAATTGCTTGCCGCCCGAACCACCGGCCTCATCGTTGTGGGCCATGTTTCGCTCTAAATAGGAAAAAAGTTTGGTCAAAAAGTTGGTTATTGTCAAGGAACAAGATCATGGTCTCATCATTTAGGGTTTGTCGACACCGAGGCACCCTAAAAGCCTAAGCTTTCATCATTTAGGGTTTGTCGACGCCGAGGCACCCTAAAAGCCTAAGCATACATCATTTAGGTTCTCATCGACACCGAGGCATCCGGGGCAGCCAAGTTAAGTTTTCATCATTTAGGGTTTATCGATGCCGAGGCACCCTAGGTTGGGCCTAATCACTTGGCACTAATCACTTGGCTCTATTGCCACCTATGTTGGGTTTATCATCTAGGGTTTATCGATGCTAAGGAGAATTCTAAGTTGGGCCTAATCACTTGGCTCTATTGCCACCTATGGTTTAATGCAGCAAGAATAAAGGGGCAGTTGATCCTACTTAATTAAGTACTAAGATACCCCGGCCCATGCATTAGTCGCAAGTACCCCATATGTCCTATTTTTAGCAAAGTCATGCTAAAATTCACGGAAAATTTCAGCATGACCTTTGCTGAAAATAGGACATATGGAGTACCCGAATTTGCCGGAACGGAAGTTAATCAACATTCCGGCAAACTCAAGGGCCTCTCGGGGTACCTGCAAATTCATCACGACACGATGGTCGGAGACAAAACCCAGCAAACTAGCACCACAATGTGCCTCTACTTTCATATGGATGAAAAGGCCACAGACCATATGGTCCTCTGCTTTCATATGGACAAAAATCAGCTCAACTTATGTGAGCTTCCATTCCAGATCTAATAGCAGCAAGTTGTTCACTTGTAGCTGAACTTATGTGAGCTGCCTTCAAGAAAAGAAATCTGCAGTGGCACATCTGCTCTCTGAATACATTGGCAAGAAACAAAACAACACCTAGTACCATCCATCTGCTATGGCCGTATCATGCAGTTTAACTAAGCACTAACAGGTAATTATATAACAGAAAACTTGGCGCGTACGTGTCACTTAGCTTGGGCAAGCAACATACCTCGTCCTCTTGGTTAGTCCAAACAAGCTGTATGCTGAGCCTCAACTCACCACCTGCACATTTTACAGCACCCATGAAATGAAAACTAAACATAATTGTCAACCAACAAAACCAAAACACAAACAGGACTTCAAATTTTCACGTTCAGGAAGAAAAACAGGGTTTTCAACTACTATATTCAGTTTCATGGCATCAGTTGAACAGTTGAAAAACAACAAGCTTCATTTAAATATCTTGCTGCTAACAAACATAAGTAATGTTAGTACTCAAAAAATATAGTGACCACACAGGGAACAAACAAACTATTCACTCGTTATTTCTTCATAATTGGACCAGACAGAGAACAACTCCTTGGAAGCAACATAGGCAAATTGATCTGATCCTGAAACTCTTAGCTCCTGTACTCACCACCTGTATACCTCTTTGATATTAGTACCAAAGATGGATCAAAAGTTATATCGCAACCATCAAAGTAAGTCTGAAGCATGTCGTAAACTGTTCACACTAGATAGAGTGGCAACCAAAACTTCGACCGATCGATCTTTTGTAAAAAAAAGAATTTGTCCCGATTTGTTTGTTGCAGTTTGAGATTCAACAAAGAAACTCCAAGAACATCCAACTGTTTTGTTTAAGTTACTGATGATAGATGTGTATGTACATACATCTTGGGTGGTGCTCTATATACTTAACTAATATAGCTTCATCATGTCGAATCACCCAAAGCACCAGCAGCAACATGAGTAGCAGCACATATACTTAACTAATAAAGAACATTTCCTTACCTAAGCTCTGCTCATTGTCCAAAATAATCCTAATTTACTCTCAAATGTACAGCCCTACATCTCAAAGTGCAGCTTCCTGCCACCCATCATCAGAACTAAAAATGGCATTTACTTTAACTTTGTGGCAGTAGAAATCTGGCCCCTGCAACCTGCTTCAGCATACTAGCTAGTAGAAAAATCCTAATTTGTGATGTTACCTGCTACTTGTTGTGTATCTTAAATCATATTTTGTTTCTAGATGTTCTCCTTGATTGTTACAGAAACTTCAGCATGTATATCTTGAGAAACATGCAGTAACAGTCATGCTCTGCTGGTAAGAGAAAGCAGAGGATGCTACTCCAATAACCACAGAAATGGGCAAAAATGACAATTTGATTCCTTTCAATAATCAAAGGCATCAAATGCTTGCTAAGATACTACCTTAGCTTGGTTGCAGTTTGGAATAAAGTAATTATGATTACTGACCTCTACTGTTTGGCTCTGAATTTAAACCTGTTAGTTAATCCAGAAACCTCACAACACAATAGTTACTTACTAATATTGGCTGCAATCATCATAGCAAGAAATAACTATCATTATATTCCCACAGTATCGAATCTACATCAAGTACTCATCCACTAAAAAATCAGGAAAAAAAATTGAACAGAGGATGCAAGAGGAAGGAGGGAGGGGGGATGAGGGAAGAGGGAGGGGGGAGTGGTGGCTACATGCCTATGGACTGGTCGTCGGCGTAGCTCCGGGCGGCAGCGTTGCTGGGCAGGAGCGCCTGCTCCAGGGAGGGGGGAGCCGCTGGTGGGAGCGGCTGCTTGATGGGGGGAGGCGCTGCTGGGGTCCAGTACCGGAGGTGAGGCAGCGGAGGGTTCGGCCGGCTGGGCGCGCCACGGCGGCGGGCCGGCGGCAGTGGCGGCAGCTAACAACCCTAGCTGTCGCGCTCAGGAGGGAGGTTGACGCAGGCGGGGCCGCGGGGGGAGGGGGACGGCGAGGGCGCATGGCGCGGGCGGAGGGGGGACGATGCTCGGCTCGGGGACGGCGAGGGAGGCGGCGAGGGAGGCGGCGCTCGGCTAGTGTGGGGGAAACTTTCTAATGGCACACCACCATCTCGTGCGCCATAAGTACGACTATTCTAATGGCGCACCAGCGTTCGGTGCGCCATTAGAATTTTGTTCTAATCTAGACCACTAGCCCTATCTACCACCTAACCCTATCTACAACAGAACCCACCCAGTAGCCCGACTGGTCAGCATGCAGCAAATACACCAGGAGGTCCTGGGTTCGATTCCCAGGCTCCACAATATTTTTTTATGCATTTTAAATGCTGTTTTTTATATTTATTTGTGTTTAAATATGTTCAAACTTGTTTAAATCATAACAGTAATATTTTTTATAAAAACAGTAATAATTTTTTAAAAAATATGTTCAAATTTGTTAATTAAAAATATCATCGGCGGTGGCGGTGGAGCGGGGGAGGGTGCGGGGGGTGCCCGTTGGCGGCGGTGGAGCGGGGGAGGGTGCGGGGGGCCGGGTGCTCGTCGGCGGCGGTGGAGCGAGATCAAGTGTCCTCATGAATTCAAAAAGTGCCCATGAAATTTAAAAATATTCATGATATCAAAAAGTGCCCATGAAATACAATCGAGAAATGAAGACTACGATTTAAATACAATTGATCTTAGCTAGCTATCTGTTCACAATCTTCTTGCCCTTCTTTTTCGCAAATGGAGTTCTTCTGTGGAACGGACATCCTTTAGGTAGGGTGGTCCTGCTTCTTCTTATGGTGTGTGCTGCTACTTCATCGTCGTCGTCATGTTCGATCTTCGGGTCGCCGTACTTGTCAAAGTCTTGCTCATTGGCTACTCCATCCATTCCGATGATCTTCCTTTTGCCTCTCCTCACGACAACAAGACTGGGCTTTGGCGGGTCGGTAATGAAGAAGCATTGGTCCACTCGGGAAGCCAGTACCCATGGCCCATTTTTCGCGGTGACGTTTGCGCCCGCGGTCTTGGATTTGGCTTCGGGTATAACCATGGTGGTGAAATACGGTTCTTCTTTTACAACGCTCTTGGCCCATCTGACACGGAACATCGGGACCTTCTCTCCAGCGTAGCTCAGCTCCCAGATCTCCTCGATCCTTCCGTAGTATTTGTCCTTGTCGTTGCCGGTGTAGGATTCCATCGTTACCCCGGAGTTCTGATAACCATCGCTCTTCATGTCCTTGTCCTCGGTGTAGAATGTGTAGCCGTTGATATCGTACGCCTCATAGGTCATCAGGTTGTGCTCGGCGCCCTGTGACAAGGCGAATATGAGTTGTTCTTCCACGGAAGAATCCTCATGTAAAGGGTACGACAGAAGCTTCTGCTTGAACCAACGCGTGAAACATGAGTTGTGCTCTTTGATTATATCTCCGTCCGTCCTCTGTTGGCCTCGGTCATTATACGTCTTCTCAATAAAGGTTTTGTGCTCTACCACCCAAGGATCGACCACGTCTATGTGTTGTAGCGCGACTAGGTTTGCTCTTTCAAAGTCGGCGAGTCGACCCTCGAAGTCGACATGCATTTCGCGGCGACCCTCACGGTGACCCCATCCAGCGAGCCTGCCGAGGTGCCTGTTGACGGGCAGACCAACGGGGTTCTCGATTCCTAGATAATTCATGCAGTAGGAGATGCACTCTTCGGTCAGAAAGCTCCTGGCTATACTTCCCTCTGGACGTGACATGTTTCGAACATATCCTTTGATGACACCATTCATCCTTTCGAACGACATCATGCTGTGCAGGAATGTCGGCCCGAGTTGGATGATATCCTCCATGATATGGACCAGCAGATGCACTATAACATCGAAGAATGCGGGCGGGAAGTACATCTCAAGCTCGCATAGTATCACCACGATCTCTTCCTGTAGCCTTCTGAGTTGCCTCACGCCAATGGACTTCCGAGAGATGACATCAAAAAAGTTGCATAGGCCAAATAGCATTTCATGGACGTGCGCGTCCATGATCCCACGGATTGCAACTCGAAGTATCTGCGTCATCAGCACGTGACAGTCGTGAGACTTCATCCTGCTGAACTTCTGCTTCGCTGGGTCTAGGTATCTGCTTATCTTCCCCGCGTAACCGTAAGGAAGTTTTACTCCTAGGAGGCAGGTGAAAAACTGCTCGATCTCCTCCTGACTTAGAGTGAAGCACGCGGGAGGGTAGTCATTTCCGGTCTTCTTGGCCTTTTTGCCTTTGCGACGACTTACTGTGTCCTGCTTCGCCTCATCATCATCATCATCATCATCATCATCATCATCATCATCATCATTAGCGTGAAGCTCCTGCCTGATGCCCATTGATTTCAAGTCTGCCCTTGCTTTCGGCCCATCTTTGGTCCTCTCTGGCATGTTGAGTAGGGTACCAAGCAGACTCTCACACACGTTCTTCGTGATATGCATTACATCAAGGCTGTGAGTCACACGGTGGATCTTCTAGTACGGCAAGTCCCAGAAAACAGACCTCGTTTTCCATACCTTCAGCAGCGGCTCAGGCGCCTTTCACTTCTTTCCCGGCTCTGGCACCTTTTGCTTCTTTCCCGGCAGTGGGCAGTCTTTCCAATTTTTCAACAGCTCGTCTATTTCCTCGCCGCTCCTCGTACACGGGCGTTTTCGGGGTTCGGTTTCACCATCGAACAGATCCTTGCGTTTCCTCCACGGGTCATCGTCGCGAAGCCACCTTCGATGTCCCATGAACACGGTTTTCGAAGACCCGGGATCTCTATCTAGCTGGCGATACGTTGTGTCATCCATGCACCTTACGCATCCAGAAAATCCGTGGACTACCTGCCCCGCGAGATATCCGTAACCAAGATAGTCGTGCACCGTCGTGAGCAGTGCGGCTCTCATAGGGAAATATTCTTTCTCTGCAGCGTCCCACGTATTGGCTGGCGTTTTCCACAGCGTGTCTAGCTCCTCCTTCAGCAGCCCCAGATACAGATTGATGTCGTTCCCTGGTTGTTTCGGCCCTTCAATTAGCATACTCATGTGAATGTACTTCCTCTTCATGCACAACCAGGGGGAAAGTTGTACATCCACACAAACACAGGCCAGGTGCTATGTGTGCTTCTCTGGCTGCCAAACGGATTGACTCCATCGGTGCTCGCGCCCAGCACGATGTTCCTTGGATCCTTCCCAAATTCTGGGTATTCAAAGTTCAACGCTTGCCACTGGCTCGCATCCTTAGGGTGACTCAGCATCTTGTCTTTTTTATTTATTTCCGGATCATTTCCGTCATCTTCCCGCTTCCTCTCCTCCCCGTCCGCGTGCCAATGCAGGAGCTTTGCTACCTTAGGGTCTGCGAAATACCGCTGCAGACGAGGAGTGATCGAAAAGTACCACACCGATTTTCGAGGAGCTTTCTTCCTCTTCTTTATCGAGTGATGCCGCACACCGGACATATGGTAGAATCCGCGTGCTCGTCCCGATAAATGATGCAATTGTTCATGCACACATGGTATTTCACGTGCGGTAAATCCAGAGGACACGCGATTTTCTTCGCCTCCTCGAAACTGGTCGGGCACTTGTTCCCCTTGGGAAGACGTTCATGCCAGAATGACATGTTCTCGTCGAAGCATGCGTCGGTCATTTTGTGTTTTACCTTCATCTCCAGAGCCATGAGCGTTACTTTTAGGCAGGTATCCTCGGGCCTGCATCCTTCATACAATGGAGTAAACGCGTCTATATCCAGTTGATCCAGCTTGGCTTTCTCTCGGGCAGCAGCTCTTGCGTTATCCGTCTGCTTGCGAAGAAGCTCTTGAATATGAGGGTCCTGCACCCAGCCTCCATCGTCGTCTGCTCCGGCATCTTCATCTTCATGATCATGCCCTTCGTCTTGATCTTCCTCATCATCTTGTACGACATCTTCTACATGATGATTGTGTACAACATCACCGTCGTGATCATGTCCTGGAGATTCTTCGTCTTCTCGCCCGCCCTCGCCGCGGTGGTTATCTTGTTGCCCTTCCTCATTTCTTGCCCGGCCCCCATGGACGACTTCATAGTCATCTTCATCACCTTGCCACCGATAGCCATCCATGAAACCACGCAAGAGCAGGTGGTCCCGCACCTGCCCAGAATCCGGGTCCGCAATAAGGCTCTTCAGCTTGCATCTTCGACACGGACATCTTATCTCTGTCTCGTTCTTTTGAAGCATCTCGGCCTTCGCGGAGCTCAAAAACCTATTCACGATGCCTTCGGTCATCGTGCGGACCATGGTCGCCTGCGGGGTAGAGCAAAACGATATTTTAGAACCAAGAAAAAATTTGGCATGACCTTCCCTAAAAATATGACCAAAAAGAATGCATAGTGCCAAAATTCTCACCGAAACGGAAATGAATCAACATCTGGCAAAATATTGGCAACTATCGCATTTCAAATACCGTTACCTGCAAACACAAACATATATGCAACACCACAAACACAAGCAACACCACAAACATACATAGATCTAACTAGGCCACAAAAAGTGCATGTGCACGTTGTTGGAGCGAGCTAGGGAGAAAAAAAGTAGATCTACATCATGAAGATAGCTTTCCCCTTACTTACCTATCAAAAAAGGTAATTTCACCACTTAATTTTGATGAATCTATGGTGGAAATGAGGTGAGGAGGAGGAGGCAGCCGAGACAAGCTTGGAGGAGGAGGTGGAGAGAATGAAGTGGGGAAACTGAGTGGGTAGGTGGGCTGTCCAAAATATCTTGTTGGTCCCAGGTTACTAATGGCGCACCACAACAAAATGCGCCATTAGTAACCCTGGTTACTAATGGCGCACCTGTAGGTGGTGCGCCATTAGTACTTTTTGCCAAGAAGTAAAAAAAAACATATGTATACTAATGGCGCACTGTGGAAAAGTGCACCATTAGTAGTTTAAACTAATAATGGCGCACTTTGACATGGTGCGTCATTAGTAGGTTTGCAAAAAAGTAAAAAAAATATACTAATGGCGCACTGTCTGGGTCGTGCGCCATTACTAGTTCTAACTAGTAATGGCGCACTTTGTCATCATGCGCCATTAGTTTGTATGGGAAAATGGGGAAAAAATCAATAGTAGTGGCGCACCGTGATTCCGGTGCGCCATTAGTGTCTTCCACACTAATGGCGCACCTGCAACCAGTGCGCCATTAGTATATAGTAGTGGCGCACTATTTACCTAGTGCGCCATTAGAATCATTCCTATCTATAGCCCTTTTCCTAGTAGTGTGCGATCCTGTTTAGTTATTCATCATATCTTTGAATTATGTTATGCTGTGCTATCCAGTTTAGATAGACATCATATATGTGAAATTATGTCATGCTATCTGTTTTAGTTAAACAATATACATGTCAACTATTTCGTGCCCTATTTTTTCCACACTATCTATTGCATCTGTCTCTCATACAAAATCTGTACATTCAACTATGTTTCCTGTTTATCAGCCATTTGAATTGGAGCGGGTGATGCCAGTATCTAGCGGACTAAAAACACGGTCTTCAAATAAAACAGTGCTACCTCTTGGTGGAGTTAGCACCCCGGTTGTACATGCACGAGAACCAGCCCTACCACACATAACCCAAACTCTCGTAGATTGTACCCCTACTACGATGTATACAGAACCAGCTTCACCCAATCTAACCCCAACCCCAGCAGATAGTAACCCAGTTCATGTTGACACATCACCATCTCCACCATAGAGCTCCCAAACAAGAGCAATTAGTAAGGCAGCTCCAGTGCCCAAAGGGCCAGTACTACCACGGTGAACCCCAACTCCACCAGTTAGTACGCCTATTCCTGTGGAGGAAGCACAACCAGCTAATCGTAATTTAGCATCTATCGCATTTGATGTTGTTAAATCGTATGTGTGTATCTTCACATCTTGGAAATATTATACTGAAGATGAAGGAAAATGCGAGTTGCAGGTGTTTGTCCAGGAGTTATGTGTAAGTAATGTTATTCATGGCAATTACTTTGCTTTGTCCCATACATCCTACCTCCATGATGGTTATAATACAGCAAATTTTCCCATTTTTCTCTATAGAGAAGGACCGATTTGGAAACTTGGGATGAGGTAACCTGTGCTAATACCTCTGCTATCTTAAAGAATGCTTGGTGGCAGTATCGGAATTACCTGAAGAAAACATACTTCACCGGCAAAGAAACTCATCAAATTCCCTTACATTCTCCTGAGACACATTTACTAGACGATGACTGGGAACGCCTTGTTCTGTACTGGTCCCAAACCAAGAATGTGGTAAGGTCTATGAGCTCATTTTCTATTTTTAAGTACTATAATCTTGTGTCTTACTGTACTCTGTTCATGTAGAACAAGTGCCTAAACCTGAAGAACAATTGTTCTAATTTAAGATTTCATTGCTATCATAGTTCAAAAAAGCGCTAGGTGTTAATTGTGCGCTTTGCCACCGCCTTATGCTTTACTGACCAAAGCGCATGCTTATGCGCAGCTATGCACAGATTAAGCGTAGTTATGCGCAATGCTATTTGCTAACGCCTAGAGCCTAGGCGCGCTTAAGCACTTGCTTAGGCGTGCCTCTTTTAACTATGATTGCTATCGTGCATACTGCTTTGGTCTTGTATCACTGTATTTACTCATACAAACTTATTTTTGAATTGAAGGATCCAATCGAAACTCCAATGGCACAGCAGGTATGTTCACGCATGTTTCTTTAACAGGTTTGCTCTTATCAATAGCTCTGTTGATTTCAATTTCAATTGTGTATACAGTTGACTTCTCATATCATGCACATTACTAGCATCACAACAGAGCCAGTAGTGTTGTTGTACATGTAGACCCGTGGTACCCATCTAAAATCTTGTTGTGTTGTGTAGTTTCCCACGCTTTGTATTCTTTCACTTCTGCTTTGTCTTGAACAAATATGATTTTAATCATGTCTCTATTTTGATTTGGCAAGCCAATGCAGTGACCATAGGACATAGATATATGTTTGTTTCATGCTTTTATTATGTACTAGTACTTGGCAATAGAAGACTTGGTAGTTTGATCCTGTCCACCTTACTAATGAACTGGTTCACCGAAATGAGTTTCATATACTAGTACATGCTAAACCTGTTATGTATCTTCTTTTAGAATGCTGACAGAATATTGGGGAAGAGTGCCTTATTAAGCAATGGTAAAGGAAGTAATGCAGATAAGGTTCAGGATAGTGAGACATCCTTGTTGGTCTCCAACAAAGCTGATAAAACAGCTAAGGAAGACTATCTTGAAGACAGTGAGACAACCCCAAAGTCCTGTCTTGGTTTAGTGTTCGAGTTACTGGCCACTACCGCTTGCACAAGCTATTCAAACTCACTGTCTGAATCAGTTCGGTTTCTTGAGTCTCAACTACAAGCTGAAAGACATTGATCAGCTGTGATGCGACAAGAAGCGGAAGGACTGTGGAAGTCCTTGGAGCATTCAGATGCATACTTTCTGGTGCAACAGCAAGCGTTGGAGGATTTTAGCGCCAAATAGGACAAAGCTAATAAGCTTGCTAAGATTATTGCCAGCATGGTGGATACTGATAACCCACAAGTGTAGGGGATCAATTGTAGCCTCTTTTGATAAGAGTGTTGAACCCAACAAGGAGCTAAAGGTAGAACAAATATTCCCTCAAGTTCTATCGACCACCGATACAACTCTACGCATGCTTAGCGTTCGCTTTACCTAGAACAAGTATGAAACTAGTAGTACTTTACATGTGTTGTTGGATAGGTTTGCAAGAATATAAAGAGCACGTAAATAAAAAGTAGGGGCTCTTTAGATGATGACACAACTAAGTTAGTTTTAGTATAGAGCTTTTTGTCACGAGAAAGTTATTTGTCCCTAGGCAATCGATAACTAGACCGGTAATCATTATTGCAATTCTATTTGAGGGAGAGGCATAAGCTAACATACTTTCTCTTCTTGGATCATATGCACTTATGATTGGAACTCTTGCAAGCATCCACAACAACTAAAGATCATTAAGGTAAAACCCAACCATAGCATTAAAGTATCAAGTCCTCTTTATCCCATACGCAACAACCCCCTTACTCGGGTTTATGCTTCTGTCACTCAAGCAACCCACTATAAGCGAATCATGAACGTAGTGCAACACCCTACAGAGGGAATCCCTCACGCTTGCGTGACACGGAGTGCGCCATAGGACAGCACCAAAAATGAAACATGCAACTCAAACCAATCACGATCATCAATTAACCCATAGGACAAAACAGATCTACTCAAACATCATAGGATAGCCATACATCATTGGGAAATAATATATAGCGTTGATCACCATGTTTAAGTAGAGATTATAGCGGGTAAAAGAGAGGTTACACCGCTGCATAGAGGGAGGAAGAGTTGGTGATGAAGGCGGTGAGGTTGGTGGTGTAGATCGCGGTGATGATGATGGCCCACGGTGGCACTCCGGCGCCACCGGAAGCAAGGGGGAGAGAGCCCCCCTTCTTCTTCTTCTTCTTCTTCTTCTTCTTCTTCTTCTTCCTCGACCTTCTCCCTAGATGGGAGAAGGGTTTCCCCTCTGGTCCTTGGCTCCCATGGCATGGGAGGGGTGAGAGCCCCTCCGAGATTGGATATGTCTCTATGTCTCTCTCCCTATTTGTGCGTTCCCCGAATTCTGCCCTTTCACCGTTTCTTTTATATTCGGAGATCTGTAACTCCGATTGGATTGAAACCTTCACCCAGATTTTTCTCCGAAAATTAGCTTTTTTGCAGTCAAAGAAGAGCGTCAACCACCTTACGGGGTGCCCATGAGGGTCAAGGGCGCGCCTGCCCCCCTGGGGCGCCCCCCTGCCTTGTGGCCCCCTCGGGCACCGTCTCGCGTTGGTTTTTCTTCCCAAAAATCATAAATATTCTAAAAATGATCTCCATCCGTTTTTATCCTGTTTGGACTCTGTTTGATATGGGGTTTCTGCGAAACATAAAACACGCAACAAACAGGAACTGGCACTGGGCACTGGATCAATATGTTAGTCCCAAAAATAGTATAAAAAGTTGCCAAAAATTATATGAAATTTGTATAATATTGGCATGGAACAATCAAAAATTATAGATATGATGGGGACGCATCAGATACCCAGGATAATGTTTCTTGAGCTCTTCTGAAGTTGTTTCAGTTATGCTCTTGTTTTGCTGCCGCGTTTATTTGCACTGGTGGCCAATTTTGATGGCCAGTGTATGTAATATGCTGCTTTGTTCCCTATATTTGCACTGGTGGCAAACTTTGATGCCCAGTGTATGTAATATGTGTAATAGCGGTAATAGGCTAGCGTTAATTGCTTGCTTATTTATTTATTTATTTACTTGTTTAGTTGTTTGCTTGTAGTCACTGCAGTTCTTTTTTGTGTTTTTCTAGTGGCCACAATAACCTAATTTTGGTAACTAGGCCAAAATAATCATGGCAACACATGGACTATTGTAACCATGGGCTTCCTGTTGGTCATATGATCCAGGGCCTTCTACGGGTCGTAGGATCCATTGGCCTTCTATACGGGTCATAGGATCCATGGGACTTCTACGGGCCGTAGGATCCATGGGCCTTCTATGGGCCGTACGATTGATGGGCCTTCTACCGGCCGTACGATCCATGGGCCTTTTATTGGCCATAGGATCCATGGGACTTCTACGGGGCGTATCATCATTTCTGCCAATCATGGGTCGTACTATTCGTGGACCATAACGGGCCGTTAATAGGCCGTATTTGATATCTCTATGAAAATAGCCCAACTTGTTTTTTACATGAAAATGGACCAACGTATTAACGGGCCACAAATGGGCCAACTGTAACAATGGGCTGAATTTGGCCCACAAGCAGAAAATGACAGTAACGGGCCGTAAGTAACCGAATGCTAGAAATGAGCCCAAGAATAAATGGGCCCTGAGAAGGTCAAAAGATAACTTGGGCTGGAAACAGCTGAGGGAGTCTTGGATTAAGGGGTCCTCGGATAGCCGGACTATATACTTTGGTCGGACTGTTGGACTATGAAGATACAAGATTGAAGACTTCGTCCCGTGTCTGGATGGGACTCTCCTTTGCATGGAAGGCAAGCTTGGATATTCGGATATGTAGATTTCCTTCTCTGTAACCGACTCTGTGTAACCCTAGCCCCCTCCGGTGTCTATATAAACCAGAGGGTTTAGTCCGTAGGACAACAACAATCATAATCATAGGCTAGCTTCTAGGGTTTAGCCTCTACGATCTCGTGGTAGATCAACTCTTGTAATACTCATATCATGAAGATCAATCAAGCAGGAAGTAGGGTATTAACTCCATCGAGAGGGCCCGAACCTGCGTAAAACATCATGTCCCCTGCCTCCTATTACCATTAGCCTTAGACGCATAGTTCGGGACCCCCTACCCGAGATCCACTGGTTTTGACACCAACATTGGTGCTTTCATTGAGAGTTCCACTATGCCGTCGCTGTAAGGCTTGATGGCACCTTCGATCATCTTCAACAATGCGGTCCAGCAACAAGGTTTTCCTCCCCGGACAGATCTTCATATTTGACGGCTTCGTACTACGGGCCAACTCGCTTGGCCATCTGGAGCAGATCGATAGCTACGCCCCTGGCCATTAGGTCAGGTTTGGAAGCTTAAACTATACTGTCGACATCCGCAGAGACTTGATCTCCGACGGATTCGAGCCCATGCCAGGTGCGCCGAACGGCCACGACGGGCATGAATTTGATCTGCCGTCGGACAGTATTTATGAGATCGCGCCTGCGATGGCGCCGGGAATCAATCCGGAGCAGGTCGTGCCTTTAGAGGGCGGGTGGTTGGACCCCGCCACGGAGGCCGCACACTCATCAGTGTCGGAGCCGAACACTGATCCCACCTCCTGTGAGGGTGGTGTCATTGGACCCTTGGACTCGTCTCTGGGTACAGGATCCGAACCACGTGCGTCCGTGCCAATCGAATCGGATTGGGCGCCCGTCATGGAGTTCACCGCCGCGGATATTTTTCAGCACTCGCCCTTGGGTGATGTGCTGAACCCATTAAGGTCTATTTCCTTATCAGAAGATTCTTGGCCGAACTATGTCTGGCTCGAGTGGGGAGCGGACGATGAAGAAATTTGTCCCCCACCCACCAGCCACTTTATAGCCACTGTCGATGACTTAACCGACGTGCTTGACTTTGACTCCGAAGACATCGACGGTATGGACGACGATGCAGGAAAAGAACAGGAACCACCGCCTATAGGGCGCTGGACTGCCACCTTGTCATATGATATTTACATGGTGGACACCCCTAAAGAAAGCAATGGCGATGAGGCAACGGAAGATAACCCCTTGGAGAAGCAATCTAGACACCGGCGTCATCGGTGCCGCTCCAAGCCCCGCCATAGCAAAAATAGTGATACCGGCACAAGAGATAACAATCCGGATGGTGCCGAAGACGAAGACAACCCTGCCCAGCCAGGCTTCGAGCAGGCTGAGCAAGAGGATGGACAAGCTAGCCCTAAAAACAGGCAACTAATAGAGAATCAGAAGACGATAATTACATGCCTCTCTCCGAAGACGAAGTGAGCCTTGGCGACGAAGAATTCATCGTGCCTAAGGATCCCGCCGAGCAGGAGCACTTCAAACGCCGGCTTATAGCCACTGCAAAAAGCCTGAAGAAAAAGCAGCAACAACTGCAAGCTGATCAAGATCTGCTAACTGACAGATGGACCGAGGTCCTGGCTGCTGAGGAATACGGACTCGGGTGCCCTAGCAAAAGCTACCCAAAGTGCAGGATGCTACCTCAACTCGAGGAGGAGGCTTTAAAGCCCATGCTACCAGTGCATGATGTGGCTATCCGGCCACCCCGTGGCCGAGACAAAGCGGCGTACCAGCCCAAAGTCTAGACCGCACCGTGTCGCTAATCAAACGATAATACCAAGGCCCGGGGCTACACGAAGGACCTGCGGGATGTATTGGAAAACAAAGCAGGACAGTCAAGATCGATCTACGGATCACGGGGACGCGCCCCAATGCGTGACAAGGATCATCACGATGGATACACTAACAAATCCGGTCGGGAAGAATACAATGAAGCCCGGCATAGAGGTGCCGCACATCCCTTATGCTTCACTGATGAAGTAATGGATCATGAATTCCCGGAAGGGTTTAAACCCGTGAACATTGAATCATACGATGGTACCACAGACCCCGCGGTATGGATAAAAGATTTTTTCCTCCACATTCACATGGCCCGCAGAGATGACCTACACGCCATCAAGTACCTCCCATTAAAACTAAAGGGACCGGCTCGGCATTGGCTGAATAGCTTGCCGGCAAACTCCATCAGGAGTTGGGAGAACCTGGTAGACGCATTCCTTGACAACTTCCAGGGAACTTACGTACGACCACCGGATGCTGATGATCTAAGTCACATAACCCAGTAGCCTGGAGAGTTAGCCAGGAAATTCTGGACCAGGTTCCTAACCAAAAAGAACCAAATTGTTGACTGTCCGGATGCCGAAGCCCTAGCGGCCTTTAAGCATAACATCCGTGACGAATGGCTTGCCCGACATCTCGGCCAGGAAAAGCCAAAGTCCATGGCAGCCCTCACAACACTCATGACCCACTTTTGTGCGGGCGAGGATAGCTGGTTGGCTCGTAGCAACAACACAGCAAGCAATCCCGGCACATTGAAAGCCAAGGATAGCAACGACAAATCACGGCGCAACAAACACAAGCGCCGCAACAACGGTGATAATGTCGAAGACACGTCAGTCAATGCCGGATTCAGCGGCTCCAAGTCCGGTCAGCAGAAGAAACCATTCAACAAAAATAGTTCAGGCCCGTCCAGCCTCGACCGCACACTCGACCGTCCATGCCAAATTCATGGCACCCCTAGAAAACCAGCCAACCACACCAACAGAGAATGCTAGGTCTTCAGACAAGCCAGTAGGTCAGATGCCAAAAACAAGGGGAAGGGGTCTCAAAGTGATGATGACAACGAAGAGCCCCGATCACCGAATATAGGAGGACAGATGAAATTCCCTCCCCATGTGAAAACGGTGAATGTGATATGCGCCAGTCGCCCCAAAATTCAACCCATGGTCCTCTTGCCCGATCAGTTTTGATCGCAGGGACCACCCTACCAGTATCTGCCATAGCGGCTCGGCCGCATTGGTCCTCGACCCCACCATCGACGGATTCCATATCACACGAGTTCTCATGGACGGAGGCAGCAGCCTGAATATGCTCTATCAGGATACAATGTGCAAAATGGGCATCAGCCCCTCAAGGATCAAGCCCACAAAAACCACCTTTAAAGGTATCATAACAGGTGTAGAGGCCTGTTGCACGGGCTCAATCACACTGGAAGTGGTTTTCACATCTCCGGACAATCACCGTACCGAAGATCTAGTCTTCGACATCGTCCCATTTCGTAGTAACCATCATGCACTGCTTGGATGAACCGCATTCGCTCGGTTCAACACGGTGCCACATTATGCCTACCATAAATTAAAGATGCCCGGTCCACGCGGCGTCATCGCAGTTCATGGCAGGTCCAAACTCTCCCTCATAGCCGAAGAGGCTACCACCGCTTTAACAACAAGAACAACGGACGACACCTTACAGTCGAACCTCGAGTCAAAGACCAAGCTCCCGGACACCACTAAAGGAGTCCGAACTACTGCATGGCATGATAGCCCGGCCTGCCCGGAGATTAATTAAAAACACTCCAAAAAGGATAATACAGGCCACATACTATTGCTCAACCGCCAGGTGGCGCAACACCATTTCTTGCACTTTCTTTGCAGGCTCACCTGTACATAGGCCGGGATGGATGGCGCGGAAACAGTTCGAGCGCATAAGGGAATCTATAGATATTCCCCTCTATGATCATCCGGCTACACCCCGGGTCCGAGCACAATTTCCTCACACCTAGTATCAGCAGGTTCTGCAATCATATTTCATTTTATCACATCATCTGTACTCATACGAATTGACGTATTACTCAAATACAACATGTGGATTTATGTGATGCTCACCTACTCCTATTTCTAATTTAAAACTCTTTTGTTAAAAGGCGGCTGCTTACCGTGATATGCCTCAATATGCCAGGGGCTTCATCACGCCCATACTACGGCAAAAAAGTCTGAACACCTTCACGGTAGTTCGGCACCCCAAACTTATAGCATTATATGCATCAGCTCCGAATCATGTCTTGGGTCAAAAGTTGGGTTTGCCCGGCTCCTATGTTTTGGTACCTTACGTTCCGCTATATCGGCTAAGGTAGCACTGGGAGAACTACTGCGATTGTGTCCCGATTCTTCCGGACGAGCACCTCAGTAGAGAAAGCCGAAAACTGACTGTCATGATGTAGCGAGAGCTGGTCAGCTGTTTGAGAGGTTCTCAAATCTTTAAGGATTTCTTCTGCATCATGCTATAACCAATGCAGTGTGCGATGGATCGGCCTTTTCCGATCAGGCGCTTATAGAGCCCCTCGTGCGGTCTAACGAACACCAGGGGCTGCGTCTACCTTCCTCGAAAAAACTCATATGGCTAAGTGAGAGTGATAAAGCCTTATAGTCCGATTGCCTGGTTCGCTGTGCTGAACACCTCCTTTAGGGACCCACAACTGGGATAAAGAGTGCTCAGGTTTATCCCGAACACCCCCGTACTCACTACATGGGGGCGGAAGCCGACAACTCGCCGACTCTCAGAATTATTATATACAACGGCCGCAAAGGATGAAAAACTTTCATATGACAAGCAATAAATAATGGCCTTGTTCAAATATTACAAAGGAAAAACATAACCGTATTTACGGAAATAAATGTCCTTGGTACCCTGCTCCGCCACAAGGCGGGCCCCTTTCAAGACACCCTCATAATACAGTTCTGGCTTGCGGTGCTCTTTCCCCTCTGGCGGTCCTTCGGTCATTAGCTTTTCTGCATCCATCTTCCCACAATGCACCTTTGCACGGGTGAAGGCCATTCGCGCACCTTCTATGCAGACCGGCCGCTTGATGACTTCGAGTCGAGGGCAGGCACTCATAATCCGCTTCACAATCCTGAAGTAACTACTTGGAATCCGCTCGGCAGGCCACAGCCAAATAATCAAATCCTTCATGGCTAGCTCAGCCACTTTATGCAGTTCGACCAGCTGCTTCAGCTGATCGAAAAACAGCACCGGATAATTCGGCGCCAGATACTACATCCAAGAAAGCTTATCCACAGTATTCCTCTCTTCGGCTCGGTAGGCGGCATCAGATATGCTGCGTGGCAGTTCCGCAAATACCCCTAGAGAAATCAGAATTTAAACTCTTAAACTGATTTTCTCCTTTTAACATACTTGCTTTGTACAGAAAAGGCCTTACCAGCCACAATCTTCCTCGCCTCCTGGATTTCCTTCAGGGCGCCTTGGGCTTCCCCCCGGGTATCATTTGCGGCTTGGCGATCTTGGGAGAGTTCAGATTCTTTCCCTGCTAAACTCTGCTCCAAGGTCTCGCACTTCTGCACGGCCTCCTAAAGCTTCCGCTCAGCCTCAACAACTCTAGCCTCGTGTTTCTCGCAAAGAGCCTGCTCTGTGGCTGCCTTCTTCTCGGCTTCGGCCACAGTCTTCCTGAGAGCCTCAATTTCGGCCGTCACTCCTAGAGCACATTATAAAAATATTTTCATCATGTACACTTATTCATTTGTGCTACATAAACAAGGTTTCTACCTACCTTGATTATCCTCCAGCTGTTTCTTCACTCGGCCAAGTTCTCCTTCGGCCCGCTCTAGACTATGAATCAGTCCGGATACTTCTGCAGCTTGAGAGGCGGCAGTCGCTACATATGCCTACTGGTTAAAGAGAGTGATAAATGCCATCAAGTGAGTCTCCTGCGAACTTGAATTTGATCCTCTGTCCGGTTCCTTCTTTCACCGAACAGTGTATCAGGGGCTACTATCTGTACCATGACACTCTCCCAAAAGCTCATAAAACATACCTCAAAGCCTCTTATAAGGCTGATACAGGATTCATTCAGTCCACTCTCAGCGGACTGAATCGTCTCAAGCACCGCACCCATGAGGGCACGGTGTTCATTAACGATGGAGGCACCCTTCAGTGCCGCTAATAAAGTAACCGGCACCTCTAGTTGGACAGAGGCAGCCGGAGGAGCAGGCATACCTCCTCCAGTTGGCGAAGGCTATCTGTTTGACTCGGGGACCTTAGGGGTCTCTAGAATCGTGTCCGGCTTGGGTCTGGATTCAACATGACCCTCGCCGTCGACACCCACGGGAGTTTTCTCTCCCGTGTGACCGGCCCCAGAAGTATGCCCTCCTGGCGCCGCCTTTGCAACCTTCTCCCCTCCTCCGTGTCATGGGTCCTTCTGGGACGAAACCTCGGTTTCATTCCTACGTTTGGAGAAGGAGGCCTTCGGGGGTGTCTCGCTCCCCATAGCATCCGAACCCAACAGATCTTCTAATGAGGATTGTTCGGCACGGGGCCTCGCCAGACTGAAAAGGAAAAGCACGCTCAAATTAGAATGTGACGCCATGACAAGTTCGGATGTATGAGTGTGTTCGGATTTTATACTTACAAGTTCACCAGGGGCTCAGCCCTGGGATCCCACTCCGGGCTGCTATTGGTGGCACCGGTGGACTCCTCTTGAAGAGGAGTTTTTCCCCTCTTAGGCGAATCGGCCTCCAAGGAGTTGGAGGCCGTTCTTTTACTCTTTCCCCCTGTGGGGGATTCGTCGTCCTCCTCCCCGTCCTCTTCGGAGGAAGAATGGGCATTGGAGTCTTCGGATTTCATTTCCGGGGCACCACGGCGACGGAGGCGGCCCCTGGTCTTCTTGGCCACCTTTTTGGTCTTCTTCTTCGGCGCCTTGTATGGCGCCGGGACCAGCATCTTCATCAGAAGTGGGCCGGCCGGTTCTTCTGGCAGAGGAGTTGGACAGTAGATCCGCCATGCCTTCTTTGCCCAGCCTTGGGAAAATGGTAGGAAACACGTCAAGTATTTTCCTGAGGATGTACGGATAGAACACATGAGTTGTCAAACATTCAGTTGCTTACCGCACTTGCGGGGAGGGAGAGTTGGTACCCACGGCCCTCGGTGGAGTCCGGCCACGGTTTGCCGGACTTGAAAAGCACCTTCTTGATGTCCTTGTGCGTAGAGCCAAAGAGCTCTAGCAGGGTCTGGTGCTTGGCCGGGTCGAACTCCCATAGATTGCAAGCTCGGTGTTGACATGGTAGAATCCGGTGAACCAACATCACCTGGACTACATTGACGATCTGGATGCTCTTGTCTTCCATGTCTTGGACACGCGTCTGGAGCTCTGATAGCTTGTCAGACGAAGCCCAGTTCAGGCCCTTCTTGTGCCAGGACATAAGTCACAGGAGGGCACCGGATCTGAACTCCAGAACGGCGGTCCACTCCTTGCCACGCAGCTCAGTGATGTAGAACCACTGCCGCTGCCACTCCTTGATGGAATCGTTGAAAGTCCCTATCAGCCATGTAACATTGGGCATCTTGCTTACCATGGCGCCTCCGCATTCAGCATGCTCGCCGCTCACTACCTTGGGCTTTACATTAAAAACCTTTAGCCATAAGTCGAGGTGCGGCGGGACGCGAAGAAAGGCCTCGCACACGACTATGAATGTCGAGATGTTGAGGAAGGAATTTGGGGATAGATCATGGAAATCAATCCTGTAGTAGTACATGATGCCGCGAACAAATGGGTGGAGGGGAAACCCTAGCCCGCGGACAAAATGAGGGAAAATACCACCCTCTCGTGGGGTTCTGGGGTGGGGACGATCTGTCCCTCCTTCGGAAGACGGTGGCTAATTCTCTTGGCCAGATACCCGGCCCCCCAAAGCTTTTTGATATCCTTCTCCCAGACGGTAGAGGCCATCCACTTGCCTCCTGCTCCAGATCCGGACATTTTCGGGAAGCCTTTTTGGGCGGAGAAGAGGAGCTCTTGGGCACTAGGGCTCGAGCCAAAAGGAATGGATGAGTAGAGAACGGCGTGGGTGAAAGGGAAGGTTCTTATCCCCTTATAAAGGCAGCAAAGATCCTGTGCCTCCCCACTTGCCCGCTAAAAACGCTTATTCCCCCAAGCGCCACGATTGATGGCATGGTTGGGTTACCCGCACCCGTATTAATGGGAATCCCACAATGGGGGGACACGATCTCTGCTTCGACAAGACGTGCTGATAAAACCACCTCGCGATATGTGCGTCGGCAGGTTATGAAAACGGTTCGAATAATGGCCATGCCATGGTGTGACGTCGTGCTATAAAAAGTTGTTAGCAGATTAGATTTGTGGAATATTATACTCTCTACGTTGGAATGTGGAATTTGTTTTGCAGAGCCAGACACGATCCTTGTGTCCTTAATATTTTATGGAGTATTCGGAGAAGGAACCCACCTTGCTATGCCGAAGACAATCTGCGCGCCGGACTCATCGTCATTGAAGCCTGGTTCAGGGGCTACTGAGGGAGTCCTGGATTAAGGGGTCCTCGCACAGCTGGACTATATACTTTCGCCGAACTGTTGGACTATGAAGATACAGGATTGAAGACTTCATCCCGTGTCCGGATGGGACTCTCCTTTGCGTGGAATGCAAGCTTGGATATTCAGATATGTAGATTTCCTTCTCTGTAACCGACTCTGTGTAACCCTAGCCCCCTCCGGTGTCTATATAAACCGGAGGGTTTAGTCCGTAGGACAACAACAATCATAATCATAGGCTAGCTTCTAGGGTTTAGCCTCTACGATCTTGTGGTGGTTCAACTCTTGTAATACTCATATCATGAAGATCAATCAAGCAGGAAGTAGGGTATTACCTCCATCCAGAGGGCCCGAACCTGGGTAAAACATCGTGTCCCCTGCCTCCTGTTACCATTAGCCTTACACACACAGTTTGGGACCCCCTACCCGAGATCCACCGGTTTTGACACCAACAACGACCCAATGGAATAATGGGCTGTTAATGGGTATAAGTGATACATTGTTCATTACGGGCCAGTTTCACCACGGGCCGTTAATGGGCCAAGAGTTACAAAGGGCCTCATATGGGCCGAAAGACATCATGGTCCATACATGGGCCAGAAGTTAAAATGGACTGGAATCATATTGGACGGCCCATGTGATGCTACTGGGCCTAATTCAGAGAGGTCGTAACGGGCCCTGGGTTAGCGGGCTGTAAATGGGCTATATGCGAATAGGCCGTTAACATGCTTTTCGTGGGCCGGCCTGCCACCTTTTGACCAAGTCAAACGGGCCGGCCTTTTCACAGGAATGGGCCTCTGTTGGGCTGTGCCACGTGTCGACGTATCATAGGTGCCTTGGGTCCAATGAGTGGATGACATCTGTCCCAACGGTGAGCCGACACGTGTTTCCTCCAGCCAATGATGATTTTACACGTGGAAAATCCCCGTTGGTCGGGGCTGTTAATGGGTTATCGGATCCAAAACCAGACCCAATAGCTTAACGGCATTCCGTTATGGTGGATGCCACGTGTCGGTCACCCTTGACGAAAGCACTTCTGTGACGCGCGATTTATCGTCATGGAAGTGGACACTTCAGTGATGATAATTTTGGTGATGTCATGGAACACTTCTACGATAGCACATGTATGACTATCTTGATACTGTCATAAAATTGTCATGCATGTACATGCATGACAGAAAATGCAACCTACTGTGACAAACACGTATCATCACGGAAGTGTATTTTTTGTAGTGTTGGACGCCGTCTTGGTTGTCTTGTATTTTGCCTCTAGCTGCCCCCATTAGGCCTCGCCGCGGGTGCGGCTGCAACTGCCCGTGCACAAGTAAGGGGTACTAAAGGGCCCAAACTTTAGTACATCGACAACTACCATTGAAGAAAAGTTGAATAAGATTGATGATTTGTCTAGAAGTGTTGATAGAATTTCTCATGATGTGGAAAATCTCAAGATGAAAATTTTTGCGCCTAAAGTTGAGGAATCAATTAAAGCTCTTTATGTTTCTATTGATGAAAGTAAGAAAAGAACCGCTATGCTTAGAGCTAAAAGAGAATTTTTGGAATAAGCCTTTCCAAGTGATTATTTTCGTAAAAGTGATGAAGATCATAAAATGATTGGTGTTTCTTCTATTGATTCCTTGTTTAGTAAAGTTACAATTGATGAAAAAGGGACTGGAGAAGAGTCAACTTTAGTTAGAAGGCGTCCCGATAATTCGGAGGGTGAAAATCTTGTTGAGAAAATTGATAAAAGTGGGTTTGAAGATGTCAAACTTTAACTAGTGATGTGCCCACTCTTTTGGATTACAAAGACTTTAATTATGATAGTTGCTCTTTTATTGATTGTATTTCTTTGTTGCAATCCATGATAAATTCACCCCATGCTTATGAACAAAATAAAGCTTTTGCTATACATGTTGTTGATGCTATGATGAAAGCTTTAGAAGAAAAGTTGGAATTAGAAGTTTCAATTCCTAGAAAATTGCATGACGAATGGGAACTTACTATCAAAGTCAAGATAAAGTTGATGGTGTTTTGCTTTGTGTGAGTTGAGTGCTAGTGTTTCTACAATTCCGAAATCTTTATGTGATGTACTTGGTCTTACCGATATTGAAGAATGCTCTTTAAATTTGCACTTGGCGGATTCTACTATTAAAAAGCCTATGGGAAGAATTAATGATGTTCTTATTCTTGCAAATAGGAATTATGTGCCCATAGATTTTATTGTTCTTGATATTGATTGCAATCCGTCTTGTCCAATTATTCTGGGTAGACCGTTTTTATGCACTATCGGTGTCGTGATTGATATGAAAGAAGGCAATATTAAGTTCCAATTTCCTCTGAGGAAGGGTATGGAACATTTACCTAGAACAAGAATTAGGCCCCCATATGAATCAATCATGCGGGCATATTATGGATCTCTAAACAAAGATGACAAAACTTACATCCTTGCTTTATGCCTAGCTGAGGGCGTAAAACTATAGCGCTCGTTGGGAGGCAACCCAATGAATAAAATTTATTTTTGCTTTTTGCTTTCTATTCTTGAGTGTTATCACAATTATGCTACTGTTATGACTATGGTTTTTGTGTTCTAACTAGTGTTTGTGCCAAGTAAAGCCTTTAGGATCTTCTTGGGTGATAGTTGTTTGATCTTGCTGAAAAAACAGAAACTTTTGCGCTCACAAAACTAATTTTCATTTTTAACCAGAGAGCGATAAAATACCGAATCCTTATGCAGTAGATTAATATACAAATTGCCGAGGTCGTCCTAATTTTTCAGAGTTTTGGGAGTTACATAAGTATCCGAAATATCCAGATTGCTACAGACTGTTCTGTTTTTGACAGATTCTATTTTCTTTGCGTTGTGTGCTTGTTTTGATGATTCTATGGCTTTCTTTGATGAGTTTTTGCCATAGAAAAGTTGGAATATAGTAGATATAATGCAAGAACAAAATATGAATTGGTTTACTACAACACTTATAGTAGTGATTTGTTTTCTTATACTAACGGATCTCACGAAGGCTTTTGTTGAGTTTTGTGTGATTGAAGTTTGCAAGTTTGGGTTATCTTACGATGGATGAAGGAATACGGAGTAAGAAGAGCCTAAGCTTGGGGATGCCCCGGCATCCCAAGCTATTATCCAAAATAGAGCAAGCAACTAAGCTTGGGGATGCCCCGACTGGCATCCCCTCTTTCTTCTAACGACCATTGGTATTTTACTCGAAGCTATATTTTTATTCATCACATACTATGTGTTTTGCTTGGAGTGTCTTGTATGATATGAGTCTTTGCTTGTTTCATTTTGTGTTTTTAGTCTTGACCCCTTGCTGGACACACTTATTTTGAGGGAGCCAAAATTATGTCATGACTTATTAGAATTGCTCTAGTGCTTTAGTTATATCTTTTTGAGCACGGTGTGCTTTAGTATTTTTGAAGAAATGCTCTCTTGCTTCACTAAGATTTATTTGAGAGTTAGTAAAATTTTCAAGAAATTCTCTCTTGCTTCACTTAAATTAATTTTAGAGAAAGAAATATTATGCTCATGATCTTCACTTATATTTGTTTGAGCTTGTCAAAAGCAACATATGAAAATTAGTCCCAAAGTGATAGATATCTAAGAAGGATATAATAAAAACTTTCATGAAGATCATTGGACAAAATAAATATGTTTCGTAGTAATAGTTTTGAGATATGATGATGTGATATGTGAGTCATCTTGATGAGTAATTATGCTTTAGTAAGAATATTGGTGTTAAGGTTTGTGATTCCATATGCAAGCACGAAAGTCAATAGTTATGCAATGAAATTATATCCTACTTGTGGTGCATTATTTGGTGTTAATTATGCTTAATGCTCGCTTATGAGATTATTCGTTTTTTGGTTGGTCGCTTCCCAATCTTTTGCTAGCCTTCATTTTGCACTAAGTATGATCACTACTTGTGCATCCAAAACCCTTTAAACCAGTTTTGCCACATGAGTCCACTATATCTACCTATACGCAGTATTCTTTTGCCGTTCTAAGCAAATTTGTATGTGCCATCTCTAATATTCAAAATAAACTTCTCTTTTGTGTGCTCATACCGCTCGTGAGGCGGTGAGGGGTGTCTAATATTTTTCCATGCTAGATATGTTATTCTCACGATGAGTGTTTATTCACTTGTCATTGCACGAGAGTAAGGCAAAGGTATTAGGGATGCCCAGTCCCGAAATAAAAAATGAATTTACTTTATGTTGTCAAATAATAAATTCCTTGGAAAGAGTTGGTATGGAAGGCACCCGTGGATACAGTTAGCCATGGAAAGTGAAAGTATGATGGAAAAAGGAATAAACTTTAATTTCTGTTTGGGAACCGCCTATGATATATCTAGCATGGAAAGTGTTGGGAACTCTAAGTCGTTTTCGTTGGTGGGAAAAGTATGCCTCTCAAATGTTTTTATCTCTCAATTTTCGCTTTGAGCTCTGGAAGCTCTACAAATCCCTACTTCCCTCCATGAAGGGACTTTCTTTTACTTTATACAATTTTTATTTTTGAATTTGATTCTCCATCTTCTCTTATGAAAGCACCAACTAGGAGGCACTATGATCGTACTTGAGCATTGGGTGTAGTTAATATGCGAGTGTGTTTCATGAATGGATCAATGATTGAGCACGATGGGCTAGGGATACCTTATTTTAGCATTGATATTTTGAAAGACATGGTTGCTTCTTGATATGCTTGAGTATTTAAGTTATCATGTCAAAACTAGACTATTTTTTGAACAATATAAAAGTCCAAATGTCAATGCTATAAAGAAAAGAATATGATATGACATGTTAGGAAGCATTCCACATCAAAAATTCTGTTTTTATCATTTACCTACTCGAGGACGAGCAGGAATTAAGCTTGGGAATGCTGATACGTCTCCAACGTATCTATAATTTTTGATTGTTCCATGTTGTTATATTATCAGTCTTGGATGTTTTATAATCATTTTATAGTCATTTTATATCATGCCTTGGTACTAACCTATTGACACAGTGCCAAGTGCCAGTTGCTGTTTTTTGCATGTTTTTTACATCACAGATAATCAATACCAAACGGAGTCCAATTGCAACGAAACTTTTTGTGGATTTTTTTTGACCAGAGGACAACCAATGGGCCGAAGAAGCACCTCGGGGCTGCTCCGAGGGGAGCACAACCTACCAGGACGTGCCTGGAGGCCCAGGCACGCCCTGGTGAGTTGTGCCCACCTCATGTGCCCCCCAGACCGCCTCTTTACTCTATAAATACTCCAATATTGCAGAAACCCTAGGGGAGTCGACAAAAATCAATTCCAGCCGCCGCACAGCCGAGAACCACTAGATCCAATCTAGACACCATCACGGAGGGGTTCACCCCTTCCATTGGTGCCTCTCCGATGATGCGTGAGTGGTCCTTTATAGACCTTCGGGGTCCGTAGTTAGTAGCTAGATGGCTTCCTCTCTCTCGTTTGATTCTCAATACAATGGTCTCTTGGAGATACATATGTGTAATTCTTTTGCCATGTATTTGTTGGGATCTGATGAACTTTGAGTTTATGATAAGATCTATCTTTTTATATCCATGAAAGTTATTTGAGTTTCTTTGATCTCTTATATGCATGATTGCTTAAGCCTCGTATTTCTTCTGTGATATTTGGGTGTTGTTTGGCCAACTTTATATATTTATCTTGCAATGGGAAGAGGTGCTTTTGTAATGGGTTCGATCTTACGGTGCTTGATCCGAGTGACAGAAGGGGAACCGACACGTATGTATCATTGCTATAAGGATAAAATGATGGGGTCTATCTCTACATAAATAGATCTTGTCTACATCATGTCATTGTTCTTATTGCATTACACCGTTTCTCCATGAACTTAATACACTAGATGCATGCTGGATAGCGGTCGATGTGTGGAGTAACAGTAGTAGATGCAGGCAGGAGTCGGTCTACTAATCTTGGACGTGATGCCTATATAATGATCATTGCCTGGATATCGTCATGATTATTTGAAGTTCTATCAATTGCCCAACAGTAATTCATTTACCCATCATTTGCTATTTTTCTCGAGAGAAGACACTAGTGAAACCTATGACCCCCAAGTCTCTTCCTCATATTATTTTCCTTTGCGATCTATTTTGTTTGCCTTTTATTTTCAGATCTATTAAACAAAAAATACCAAAAATACCTTGTTGTAATTTGTTCTTATTTATTTTATTTGGTGTTCAATTTATCAATCTACTACAATTTATTCATGTTCATTTGCCAATTTGTGGCACCGTTACCCGAAAGGGATTGACAACCCCTTTTACACGCCGGGTTGCAAGTATTTGTTATTTGTGTGTAGGTGTCATTTACTTGTTGTTGCTTGGGCCTCCTACTTGTTCGATAACATTGGTTTCATATCTGAGGGAAATACCTACCGCTGCTGTGTTGCATCATCCCTTCCTCTTTGGGGAAATACCGACATAGCTTCAAGCCGCCATCAAGCTGCATGGTGCTTCTTTGGAGTTTTCAATAATTTCTTTTCTTCATGCTCTAAAAGGTTAGCACTAATAATAACATGATATATCTTCTTTTCATCAAGATAAGCATATTTCATAGTATCAGATAATTGTTTAGTCTCAAACATGGGATCACCCTTAGGTGGAGGAGGGTCCCCAAGGATTTCAACAGGCAAATTGTGTTTCAAAATAGGCCCTTGATTAAAGAATACTTCATCTATTTCCCTTCTTTCATTCATAAACATATCATTTTCATGGTCTAGCAAATATTGTTAAAGTATCAGTAGGAGGCATGGCAATACAAGCAAGACCAATAATTTCATCCGTACTAGGCAATTCTTTATCATGGGGTTGTCTACGAAATTTAGGGAAATTAAAATCATGAGACATATCCCCTAAACCAACGGTAACAATATCATTCTCGAAGTCTATCTTAGCATTAACAGTATTCAAGAAAGGTCTGCCAAATATAATGGGACAAAAATTATCTTGTGGGGAACCAAGAACAAGAAACTCAATGGGATATTTAATTTTCCCACACAAGACTTCAACATCTCTAACAATCCCAATTGGTGATATAGTATCTCTATTAGCAAGCTTAATAGTAACATCAATATCTTATATCTCAGCAGGTGTAATATCATTCATGACATCTTTATATAAGGTATAAGGAATTGCACTCACACTTGCACCCACATCACATAAGCCATGATAACAATGATCTCCTATTTTAACAGAAACAACAGGCATGCCAACAATAGTTCTACGTTTACCTTTCATATCGAGTATAGCAATTCTAGCAGCTTCGTCACAGAAATAAATAACATGCCCATCTATATTATCAATGAAGAGATATTTAAACATAGCAATACTAGGTTCAACATTAATTTGTTCAGAAGGTTTGGGTGCTCTAATATTTCTTTTGTTAACTACAGTTGAAGCTTTAGCATGATCCTTAATTCTAATAGGGAAAGGTGGTTTTTTAATATAAGCAGTAGGAACAATAGGAAGAACATTATAAGTAATAGTTTCTTCTTCAACTTTAACAGGTTCAACTACTTTAACTTCAATGGGAGGATTGTATTTAAACCACTTCTCCTTAGGGAGATCAACATGAGTAGCAAAAGACTCATAAAAGGAAGCTACTATCTCAGAGTCAAGTCCATATTTAGTGCTAAAATGATGAAAAGCATCGGTATCCATAAAGGATTTAACACAATCAAACTTAAGTTTATACCTGACTCCTTACCTTCGTCAAGATCCCAATCTTCAGAGTTGCATTTAATTCTTTCCAATAAATCCCATTTGAATTCAATACCCTTCTTCATATAGGAACCAGTACAAGAAGTATCGAGCATGGATCGATCATTATGAGAAAGCCGAGCATAAATTTTTTGAATAATAGTTTATCTTGAGAGCTCAAGATTGGGGCATGAATATAACATTGACTTAAGCCTCCGCCAAGCTTGAGGATACTTTCTCCTTCAGGAGGCCAAAAATTATATATATAATTCCGATCACGATGAACCAGATGCATAGGATAAAACTTCTGATGAAATTCCAATTTCAGGCGGTTGTAGTTCCATGATCCAATATCATCCAATAGCCTATACCATGTCAATGCCTTTCTGTTCAAAGATAAAGACCTTCTTTTTGACCACATCCTCGGGCATACCTGCAAGCTTAAATAATCCACAAACTTCATCCACATTGATTAGGTGCATATCAGGATGTAATGTTCCATCTCCTGCATAAGGATTAGCTAGCAGTTTCTCTATCATACCCGAAGGAATTTCATAATAAATATTTTCAGTAGGTGCAGTAGGTTGAGGAGCAACTGATTGTGGTTCCGGTCGAGGAAGATACCCTGAACAAACCCCTCAAAGGATTATTTTATAGTAACAAGTGACAGTAAATTTCAGCACACTATATAAATGTTTCCTTACCAAATTCCACTTACCAAAGGCGCTTCACTCCCCTACAATGGCACCAGAAAAGAGTCTTGATGACCAGAAGTATAGGGGATCTATCATAGTCTTTTTAGTAAGTAAGAGTGTCGAACCCAACGAGGAGGAGAAGGAAATGACAAGCGGTTTTCAGCAAGGTATTCTCTGCAAGCACTGAAATTATCGGTAATAGATAGTTTTGTGATAGGGTAAATTGTAACGGGTAGCAAGTAAATAAAGTAAACAAGGTGCAGAAAGGTGGCCCAATCCTTTTTGTAGCAAAGTACAAGCCTGGACAAACTCTTATATAAAGCAAAGCGCTCCCGAGGACACACGGGAATTGTTGTCAAGCTAGGTTTCATCATGCTCATATGATTCACATTCGTCACTTTGATAATTTGATATGTGGGTGGACCAGTGCTTGGGTGTTGCCCTTCCTTGGACAAGCCTCCCACTTATGATTAAACCCTCTCGCAAGCATCCACAACTACGGAAGAAGAATTAAGGTAAGCCTAACATAGCATGAAACATATGGATCCAAATCAGCCCCTTAATTATGAAGCAACGAATAAATTAGGGTTTAAGCTTCTATCACTCTAGCAACCCATAATCTACTTATTACTTCCCAATGCCTTCCCCTAGGCCCAAATAATGGTGAAGTGTCATGTAGTCAATGTTCACATAACAACACTAGAGGAGAGACAACATACATGTCATCAAAATATCAAACTAATACAAAATTCACATGATTACTTATAACAAGACTTCTCCCATGTCCTCAGGAACAAACGTAACTACTCACAAATCATATTCATAATCATAATCAGAGGAGTATTAATTATCATTAAGGATCTGAAATATAATCTTCCACCGGATAAACCAACTAGCATCAACTACAAGGAGTAATCAACACTACTAGCAACCCACTGGTACCAATCTGAGGTTTTGGGAGCAAGATCGAATACAAGAGATGAACTAGGGTTTGAGAGGAGATGGTGTTGGTGAAGATGTTGATGGAGATTGACCCCCTCTCGATGAGAGGATCGATGGTGATGATGATGGCGATGATTTCCCCTTCCGGCGGGAAGTTTCCCTGGAAAAACATCTCCGCCGAAGCCCTAGATTGGTTCTGCCCAGGTTCCGCCTCGAGACGGTGACGCTTCATCCTGAAAGCTTCTTCTTGATTTTTTTTCCATGGTAAAAGACACCATATAGCCAAAGATGGGCACCAGAGGCCTGCCAGGGGGCCCACAAAGTCAGGGGGCACGCCCAGGGGGGTAGGGCGCACCCTCCACCCTTATGGCTGGCTGTGGCCCCCCTCTGGTACTTTCTTCGCCCAATATTTTTTGTTTATTCCAAAAACATCCTCCATGAAGTTTCAGAACTTTTGGAGTTGTGCAGAATAGGTCTCTAATATTTGCTACTTTTCTAGCCCAGAACTCCAGCTGTCGGCATTCTCCCTCTTCATGTAAACCTTGTAAAATAAGAGAGAATAGGCATAAGTATTGTGATAGAATGTGTAATAGCAGCTCATAATGCATTAAATATCAATATAAAAGCATGATGCAAAATGGACGTATCAGTATGTGGTACGGTAGGTAAACCGACTCCAAAACGTTTCCAATGGTAAATTTTCTCTGTTTTGGAATATTTAAAAAGTTAGGAAAATTGAAAGTAGTCCAAAACAGACACGAGGCCTCCATAAGGGTGGAGGGCGCACCATACCCCCCTAGGCATGCCCCCGTCCTTGTGGCCACCTTGTGTGCCCTCTGGACTCCGTTTTCTTGCAGGATACTTCTTTCGGTTGGTAAAAGTTCATTATATAATCTCCCGAAGGTTTTGACCACCGTACCACGGCAATATCTCCTGTTTTTGTTTTGAGCTGTTTTTCTGACAGATATAGATCCCCATGACGTGTCCAAGTGCCCCCAAGGACAAGTTTTTCGAGAAGCTCATCAAACCTTACCTTGCGGAGGTGCTGCAACACCCTCAAACCATTGAGATGCATGAGGGGGTGCTGCACATCCGTGATGTTGAGGGGCCAAAGAAGACCGGAAGCATGGAGACAAGACTCGAAGCAATGGAGCAACAAGTTTTCAAGTGCCATGGGATGGTGGAACCTGGACTCAACGCCAATCACATGATGATCGTTGAGTTCACCAACAATCACAAGCTGGATGCCAAGAACATTGGGGAGGCCATCTTCAAGCTTCACGAGAAAATCTAGCACCTCCAGGCCCAGATCTATGACCTGCAAAACCAAAATTGTGAGTATAAATATAGATTCAAGAGGATGACTTTGGCTGCAGATAAAAGGATCCCGGAGACTCAGTGATCCTTCTATGATGGTGGGTCTATGCCCTGGAAGATGGACGACAAGCCTGCATCATCAACAACTCCATCACCACCACCTTCGAAGAAAGAGACATAAATACATGGGTATGGGCACTCGCCTTGGCAACTGCCAAGCTTGGGGGAGTGCCACGATATCGTATAACCATCACATCTTTATTTTTATTGCTTTTCTTAGTTCAATCCTTTTGGTTATATCTTGATCCAGTAGAATAAAGTTTTAGTATGATCTAGCTTTGAGTTTTGCTTTTTTCCCTCTATGTAATCAAGTCCGTGAGTTATATATAATAAAGAGTAGTTTTGAGTTGAGAGCTTTGCTTTCTTGCTATGATCTTGAGGGAATTAAATAAAAGAAAGAATAAAAGAAATAAAGAGACCGTACATTGATCTTATGGAGAGTAATGACTTCACATATAAAGAGTATGATGAATAAAAGTTGTTGAGAGTTGACAAACATAGTTTTGGTCATTATTGCAATTAATAGAAGTAATAAAGAAAGAGAGGCCTCACATATAAATATACTATCTTGGACATCTTTTGTAATTGTGAACACTCATTAAAATATAACATGATAAAAAGATGATGGACAAGGAAGACAACATAATGGGTTATGTTTTCTTATATCCAAATAGAAGTTTATTGTTTTGGATCATCCACATGTTGAGCTTGCCTTTCCCTCTCATGCTAGCCAAATTCTTTGCACTAAGTAGAGGTACTACTTGTGCTTCCAAACATCCCTAAACCAAGTTTTGCCATGAGAGTCCACCATACCTACCTATGGATTGAGTAAGATCCTTCAAGTAAGTTGTCATCGGTGCAAGCAATAAAAATTGCTCTCTCCAAATATGTATGATCTATTAGTTTGAAGAAAATAAGTTTTATACGAACTTGTGATGTGGAAGAAATAAAAGTGACGGACTGCATAATAAAGGTCTTTATCACAAGTGGCGATATAAAGTGATGTTATATTGCACTAAGATTTTAAACATCCAACCATAAAAGTGCATCACAACCTCAAATTCCCTCTATGAATATCCTATATTTTACTTTTATCTTCTACCCTTATACAAGAGTCATGGTGATCATCACCTTCCCTTTTTATACTTTTTCCTTTGGCAAGCTCTATCTGTTGGAGAGATCCAGATATATATATCCCCTCGAATGTAGGTTTTCACAAAGTATTATTGTTGACATTACCCTTGAGGTAAAAGGTTGGGAGGCAAAACTATAGGCCCCTATCTTTCTTTGTGTCCGATTGGAACTTTGAACCCATAAGTATGGCGTGAGTGTTAGAAATTGTGAGAGACTAAATGATAGTTGAGTATGTGGACTTGCTGAAAAGCTCTTTAATTGACTCTTTCCAATGTTATGATAAATTGCAATTGCTTCAATGACTAAGATCATTGTTTGTTAGTTTTCAATGAAGTTTCTGATTCATACTTCACTTTGTGAACGAATTATTACTTTAGCATAAGAAATTATATGGCATTATATGTTGATGTTCTAAAGATGATCATGATGTCGTCATGTCCGTACTTTATTTTTATCAACACCTCTATCTCTAAACAAGTGGACATATTTATCGATATCGACTTTCGCTTGAGGACAAGCGAGGTCTAATCTTGGGGGAGTTGATACGTCCATTTTGCATCATACTTTTATATTGCTATTTATTGCAGTATGGGTTGTTATTACACATTATATCACAATACTTATGCATATTCTATCTTATTTTATAAGGTTTACATGAAGAGGGAGAATGTCGATAGCTGGAATTCTGGACTGGAAAAGGAGCGAATATTATAGACCTATTCTTCACAACTCCAAAAGTCCTGAAACTTCACGGAGCATGTTTTTGGAATATATAAAAAATATTGGGTGAAGAAAGTACCAGAAGGGGGCCACCAGCCAGACACAAGGGTGAAGGGCGCGCCCTACCCCCTAGGCATGCCCCCCGACCTTGTGGGCCCCCTGGCAGGCCTCCGGTGCCCATCTTTGGCTATATGGTGTCTTTCACCCTGGAAAAAATCAGGAGGAAGCTTTTGGGACGAAGCGCCGCCATCTCGAGGCAGAACCAATCTAGGGCTCCGGCGGAGCTGTTCTGCCGAGGAAACATCCCTCTGAGAGGGGGAAATCATTGCCATCATCATCACCAACGATCCTCTCATTGATAGGGGGTCAATCTCCATCAACATCTTCACTAGCACCATCTCCTCTCAAACCCTAGTTCTTCCCTTGTATTCGATCTTGGTCCCAAAACCTCAGATTGGTACATGTGGGTTGCTAGTAGTGTTGATTACTCCTTGTAGTTGATGCTGGTTGGTATATCCGGTGGAAGATTATATTTTCAGATCATTAATGATAGCTAATACTCCTCTAATCATTATTATGAATATGTTTTGTAAGTAGTTACTTTTGTTCCTGAGGACATGGGAGAAGTCTTGTTATAAGTAATCATGTGAATTTGGTATTCGTTCGAAATTTTGATGAGATGTATGTTGTCTCTCCTCTAGTGGTGTTATGTGAACGTCGACTACATGACACTTCACCATTATTCGGGCCTAGGGGAAGGCATTGGGAAGTAATAAGTAGATGATGGGTTGCGAAAGTGACAGAAGCTTAAACCCTAGTTTATGCATTGCTTCGTAAGGGGTTGATTTGGATCCATATGTTTCGTGCTATGGTTAGGTTTACCATAATTCTTCTTTCGTAGTTGCAGATGCTTGCAAAAGGGGTTAATCATAAGTGGGAGGCCTGTCGAAGGAAGGGCAGCACCCAAGCATCGGTCCACCCACATAGCAAATTATCAAAGTAACGAACGGAAATCATATGAGCATGATGAAAACTAACTTGACAACAATTCCCATGTGTCCTCGGGAGCGCTTTGCTTTATATAAGAGTCCGTCCAGGCTTGTCCTTTTCTACAAAAAGGATTGGGCCACCTTGTTGCACCTTGTTTACTTTTATTACTTGTTACCCATTACGATTTATCTTATCACAAAACTATCTGTAACCGATAATTTCAGCACTTGTAGAGAATACCTTGCTGAAAACCACTTGTCATTTCCTTCTACTCCTCATTGGGTTCGACACTCTTACTTATCAAAAGGACTATGATATATCCCCTATACTTGTGGGTCATCAAACCGCGGGCACGGCTTTCGAAAGATCAAACCCTGCAGGGGTGTCCCAACTTAGTCCATGACAAACTCTCACGATCAGCGGAGAAAAATCCCCCATCCCAGAACAACCCGATCAAGCTCGGAATCCCAGTTCACAAGACATTTCAACAATGGTAAAACAAAACCAGCAAGACCGCCCGATTTGCCAGCAAATCCTGATAGGATTCGCACATATCTTCTCTCAGGCCACGATCGGATAAGCGACGCGTACGGGTGCCAAGTACCCCAAGTTGCCAAGGGGCGGCCCCGCACAGTGCTTTAGTTTTGACCAACACTCAAGAGGAGCACTGGCTCGGGTTGTTGATTAATTATCCTGGGGGTTAGGAAAGTCCCTATGCAAGTTTTAGTTGTTATTAGGCAAATGGTAAAACCAATGCTGGGCCTTGCAGGAAGAGTTTTATTCAAAGTGTACTGTCAAGGCGGCCCATAAACCCGGAACTCAAAATCAAGGAACATAACACCGCTATGACGGAAACTAGGGCAGCAAGAGTGGAACAAAACACCAGGCAAAAGGCCGAGCCTTACACCCTTTACCAAGTATATAGGTGCATTAATTACATAAGAGATATTGTGATATCCCATGATATCCATGCCCCAACATGGAACAACCTGCAATTGCACCTGCAACTAGCAACACTATAAGAAGGGTGGAGCAAAGCGGTAATATAGCCAAACAACGGTTTGCTGGGATGGTGGAAAAAGGTTAGGGGCTTATCATGGCAATTTGGGAGGCTTGATAAACAAGTGGTAGGTAGCACGACATAGCGATAGCATTGGGACAACTAGCATAGCAAAGATAGTAGTGGTATATAGGGTAGCTGTCATCTTGCCTGAAATCCCGCTAGGAAGAAGACCAAGTCCATGATGTAGATGATCCAACGTAGTTGAACGAATCCTCACAATCCCAATGTTACGGGAACTATCAAGAAGAAGCAACACTAGAAAGAAGCAACAACATGGTAAACCAACAAGCATAATCATGGCATGATGCACAATTAAGAATTATGCATGTCCGGTTCAATGAGGCATGGCATGGCAAAGAGTACGACAATCAATACTACAAATTAAATGGGGCTCAATATGCAACGAGTTGCATATTGGCGAAACACCACATTCAATTATTTAGTTCACACTCGTTTATGTACCCATCAAGATTAAAAGTTGGTTAACATGGCAAGAGGTAAAGAATAATTAATCTAACTATTTAGGCAAGTTTAAATGAGGCCGGAAACAACAAACAACAATTCCGGAAAAACCTCATATGCAATATTCGAATTTGGTACTATTCTGCCCTAAACACAATTTAGGGTTATTAAACAGCATGAAGTGCACCATGTTAATATATGAATTTTTCTACCCCATTTACATATAAAGTTTATTTAATTCAGAGCTACAGTTATTTAGTTATGAAATAAACCATTTTAGCATGTTATCTATACAAACTTAATCAAACAGCAAGTTCAAGCATTTTTAACATGGATGAAAGTTGCATATTATGAAAGTACATGAAATTCTAAGCATTTTACATATATAAAACATTTTAATCTGATACCCGACTATGAAGTTATTAGATGCGTGACTAGAGGGGCTAAACTGTTAAACTAGCATTCTCTGGAGATAATGTCTAAATTCACAAAACGTAAAAAATGGAACTGGGCTGAATCTGCGATTGGGCCATCACGAGCACTAATATGGCTTGGGCCGGCTGCGTGGGTCGCAGCAGCGGTCAACGGCGCCCACGCGCGCGAGGCATGGGAGCGAGACAGGGGGGTCGCAACCATGCCATAGAGGCGGCCTTGGAGCAGCGGCTTCTCCTCGTCTAGCAAGGCGGCAGGAGCGCGGGGACGACGGGTCTCGACGGTGGAGAGGTCGGCCTAGTCCTGGCGGCGGGCGGAGCTGGGGTCGCCGCGACAGGGCAAGGCAGGGAGCTCATGGGTGGTTGTCCATGGCTGATGTACATAGAAGCAAAAAGGAAGTTTCAAAGTTTTCACACACGAGCACGTCACCGTGTACCTCCAACACCGAGGGTGATGCACCGCAGCTCACGTCAAAGGAGAACGCAAGCAATCCGGCAGGCGCTTTTGATGACCCAAAACCCCACATGCCCGGAAGGGACCCCGTCAGGGCGCGCGGCGGCTATGGGCTGCTCTAGATCGACCTGATCGCTCCTAGGGCCTAGAGGTTCGCCGCCCTGCAACAAGAAGAACAGACGAAGTACAAGGAAGAAGAAGAACTAGGGTTAAGGAAAAAAGATAAAAGTAAAGGTAAAAGTGGTAGGTGAATTGATTGATTGTGTGTTGTTCAATCGGCCGTCACCCCTTAGGTATATAAGAGGCGGCTAGACTTCCCGTGCAAGGAAAAGACTTGGATTCACGTCCAAAACCCTATTCAAATTCGGATTGGTTTTATCCGAACTTTCCAAAACTGTTCGGTTTAAACTGGCTGCACCTTGCGGGTAACTTTTGAGGTGGTAAACAACCTTGGATGGAAACATTCCGAAAAGAAATCTTGACCGTTTCGACGAGACGAACAACTTTTATGTTGAACGTTTTTTGATCAGATGTCATCTTGAGAGTCATATCGCTCGTGCAAAACAGGCTGTTATTCGCGCTACCCATCACACAGGGTGTCTGGTGGGGCGCGCCACTTTTGGCTCGTGATAGGGCTATATTCGGATGGCTCTAACTTCTGCATATGAATTCGGATTTGGACGATGTTTATATCAAAATCGACCGATTCGACGAGACGAAGACAATTCGTGTAGATAATTTTCTCATAGCAGGTTATCTTCGGGGTGTAATCAGCCGAACAGTGTTCTAGATACAAAGTCTTAGTACTTCGAACGCAACTTCGTCCTTAGAGATGAGACCGGGTCACTAAGGCCCAAATATCAAAGTTTGTCCTTTTGACGATACAGAACTTTCTTACTTTAAGCACTTTTCCATTTGAGGCCTTCTTAATTATGTTTTCGACCATGCCAAAATTTGATGTCAACACATGCCCCCTGTTTTTCGGCAAAGCTTGCGCGCCGAAAAATAACTTGCACAATGCTCTTTCTAAGGATGATGTCAACACTTCATCAGCCATTTGTATGTGATTAGGACGATAAGTATATATCAACAATTTAGATTAGCTACAAAAGTGAAGCTAATCAAACATATGATGATTTGATAATACCCTTTTATGATGTAAGAAATTATATTGCATTCATGGATTAAAATAAACCCATTGTGGGTAATTAATCATACCTGATGACAAATTCCATGGCATAGGCATCAATGTCATTGTTGAAGAAAATGGATAATGTGCGGACCGAAGATGTTGAAACCTTCGGCTTGGTTCGTCATAGTTTTCACTCTTTTCCTTCTTCACCTTTGCTGCACTCCTTGTAAAGGAAGTTTGCACATAATTATTATTTTGAATACTTCCTTTGGCAACCCATGCCATGTTTCTTTTTTCAAGTTCTTGTGCACTAAGCTTTGGCAACTTCTTCTTTTGCCAATACGATCAGCCGAGTGGGCACCCCGGCTGCAATTTTGTTTGAAGTAATGGCCATTCTTGTTTTACCTTGTGCACTCTCAACTTCTTCCCTTCAGATTTGGCACTTGATTGACTTTCCTCATTGCCTTTTGTAGCCAATGTCGACACTTTAATTGGCTCTTTTTCATTTGAGATCATCTCTGAAGTGGCACTCTTATGACCATCCCTTTTGACGCGGTAGACTTGCTCAACCACCTCCTTATTCTTCCTTGTGCTCCGGACCAATTCTTTTTATTCAAATGGTCTTGAACATATGACTGCTCATTGAACGTTGGTCTTCTTGGAGCTGCATAATATTGGCGATATGGTTTATAGTAATATTGAGAATGTGTCCATCTATCATACTTGTCCCATGATGGATATGGATTTACGTGAGCATAGGGAGTCATCCACGACATTGTCATTGGCGGCCCAAAATACGGATATGAACAAGTTGCATTCAAATTCTCTTCTTCCCAATATTGATCCTTGTATTTGCGCCTAGGGGGTGATCTTGATGCCTTTGCATTAGTTGGTCGATTAACACTATTTTCTGCACTTATCTTCTGATATTTTTCCAATAGTTGTGCGAAAGTGACTTTCGGCCTTTTACCTTTGTGCTTACGTAGGCCTTTATTTTATTTGGTTGTGCTTGCACCGATCTTTGGATTTTCTTGTTGCCCCCTAGTCCTTGGCTTCTCCATTCTAGCTTCGATGGAACTCATGCCTTCAATAATATTTTCATTGTGCTCTTGAACAACTTCTTTACTTGAAAGCTTGATCCCATCACCTGTAGTTTTTACCTTCTCATCTTTAAAGGAATCGTCTTGAAGCAGCCGATTCAAAAACTTTTTTCCATTAGGACTAATCGGAATAGACAGGTCATCCCTTGGTGTTTCAACAAATTTTAATCGTCCTTTATCAATGGCCGATTTAACTATTTGACGAAACATGTTGCAATCCTCAAAATTATGCTTGGACGAATCATGCAACTTGCAATACATTCGTCCTTGGATTGGTGGATTCACATGGTGATCAAGAACTCTAATGTAATTATTTTTCAGCAACAAATCAAATATTTGATCACACATACTTGAATTGAAGGTATACTTCTTGTTTTCTAGCCGATCTTGGTGTGCAAACGGCTTTGGAGTTAAGCAAACGAATTGTTCAAATTTGGAATATGACCATTCGGATATGCATTGTGTTTTGCACCTTATCTCTGATGTATTTGGATAAGATATTATATTAGCATCGGATTTCTCAAAAGAACTTGACATTGGCTTTAAATTTCTGAAACGAAACTAGTTAGAATACACATGTCTCAATTGAGACCAAGTGCAAGCTAAGTATGAAACAAGCAAAGCTACCCAATTAGATATAAAATTTTGATAAAGCAATGGGGAAAACTTTGTCTGCAATAATAGTTCACTATCGGTCTTTATAAATGGCACAATAGGTTGACGATATGCTCTATAACAGTTTTATTGCTAACAAGTAAATTTCTCTTCTTCATTGGTCTTTCAAAATTACTTATGAGAATTTTTCTTATAGAAGCATCAACAATAAAGTTGCGATCAAATCAAAAGATAGGTAAATCACTTGCTAGACATACCTTTTCAAACACGTTGGGAGATCATGATGGTTGTGTTACTTGAACGATATGTTGTTCCTCTTTTGAATAGCTCCCCAACACCTTGTCGTCCTGTTTTTCTAGAAAAGATTCGGCATACGTAATATTTGATTTGGTCTTTTCAATAGCCGAATTAACTTTGTTATCTAAATCACTACCTTTTTGACAATTCTATCCACACCCAATGCTTTCTCTTTTTTTGCATAATCTAGCTTGGATTGCAGTAGAATTAATAGACCTTCCCTCTTTTATTAATTCATATAGAACAACATTGCATTCGTCCCAAAAAGACATAAGATTTTTCTTAATGACCCAATCTGGATAGAATTGCCCCCCGACACTTTTAGACTCTTTCGGTAATGATATGTCACCGAAATTCTATAATTGTGTTGGGGGACATGATATGCTACGGTAGTAGCTGAAGGCATTTGTGCTCCTGTAGAAGTTTCACTTATTCGGCCATGACCATGAAGGTGCAGAGCCGAATTATGGACATCAACAGTTGCGTATGGTGCCAGAAAATTAGTAGCATGAGGTGTAGCATATGATGTTTGAGGGTAATTGGCCGAAAAACTAGTAGTATCATGGCCAATTCCCCTATCCACCGGCACGTTTGGATTAACAAACTGCAAGTTATTTGCCGATGAATAAAAAGTTGAAACACTTTGTTGCATCCTTTTGGAAGTTCCTACATGGGGTGTCTCAACTTGATTAACCTAACTCATCATGTTGTTCATCAACATATAGATTTGTGGGGTTGCCGATGCATGGGAGTTGGGATACATATGTTGCATGTTGCTGAAATTATATGAAGTTGAAGCATGAAGATTATTCTGAATCGGCTGTTGCACATAATTAGATACATGATTGATAAAACTAGGGTTAGCCAATACATTATGCTTATTAGATGATCTAGCAACAACATATGCATTATTTGCATCTACATAACTGAATTGGGTATTCATATTACCTTCATAGATGTCAAACCCTAGATGACGATCTCTTCGTAGCAAGAACGGGCCGGAGACCGTTCAAAGCTTGATCCCCAGTGGAGTCGCCAAAAAGTGTGTTCGCACACGAACACATCACCATGTACCTCCAATGCCGAGGGTGATGCACCGCAGCTCACGTCAAAGGAGACCCGTCCGGAAGCGCGGTACGCAAGCAATCCGGCGCGCGCTTTTGATGACCCGAAACACCACACATCCGGGAGGGACCCCGTCAGGGTGCGCGGCGGCTATGGGCTTCCCTAGATCGACCTGATCGCTCCTAGGGCCTAGAGGTTCGCCGCCCTGCAACAAGAAGAACAGACGAAGAACAAGGAAGAAGAAGAACTAGGGTTAAGGAGAAAAGATAAAAGTAAAGGTAAAAGTGGTAGATGAATTGATCGATTGTGTGTTGTTCAATTGGCCGTCACCCCTTAGGTATATAAGAGGCGGCTGGACTTCCATGCAAGGAAAAGGCTTGGATTCACGTCCAAAACCCTAGTCAAATTCGGATTCGTTTTGTCCGAACTTTCCAAAACTGTTCGGTTTAAACTGGCTGCACCTTGTGGGTAACTTTTGAGGTGGTAAACGCTCTCGGATGGATACGAGCCCAAAAGAGATCTTGACTGATTCGACAAGATGAACAACTTTTATGTTGAACGTTGTTTGATCAGAGGTCATCTTGAGGGTCAAATCTCTCGTGCTAAACATGCTGTTATTCGCGCTACCCATCACACAAGGTGTCTGGTGGGGCATGCCACTTTTGGCTCGTGATAGGGCTGTATTCGGATGGCTCTAACTTCTGCATATGAACTCAGATTGGGACGATTTTTATACCAAAATTGACCACTTCGACAAGACAAAGACAATTCGTGTAGATAGTTTTCTCATATGAGGTAATCTTGGGGGTGTAATCAGCCGCATAGTGTTCTGGATACAAAATCTTAATACTTCGAACGCAACTTCGGACGTAGAGATGAGATCGGGTGGCTATGGCCCAAATATCAAAGTTTGTCCTTTTGACGATACGGAACTTTCTTACTTTAAGCACTTTTCCATTTGAGGCCTTCTTAATTATGTTTTCGACCATGCCAAAATCTGGTGTCAACACAAAGTATAGAAAAAGATAGAGGATGCGGAGAAAGAGAAGGAAAAGGGAAGGCCGGAGGTGCTGTCCTAGGGGCGGTGGAGTCCAGCGAGGAGCAGCTCCAGTGGAGCCGCACGAGGAGGCACAGGAACTCCACGCTATGGTTCCTCAGGCGCGAGGATGGCTGCGGGTTCGCAGGAGGTATCACGGACGCGACAGTGCTGCTGGTTCGGTGGTGCTCCGATGAAGATGGAGGTGACAGGATTGAGGCGTGCACGGGAGGAGCTCGAGGGAGCTGCTACATGAGAGGCGGCGACGAACTCCTAACAGCGATGGGAGGGAGCTCCTGAAGATCATCCATGGCGGGTCAGGGATAGGAGAGAGAGAAAAAGGAGCACGGGAAGGTGAAGAAGAAGGGGGGAGTTAACGCTCATCTGGTTGGATGCTTTTTGACCGGCCGGTGGCGACGTGGGTGGGGTCCGGCAAGGTGGCAGACGGGGAAGGATGAAGGAGAGGAGGCGCGGGTGACGGGGAGCATGAGAAGCTGCTGCAAGCTTCGGTGGTTGAGGTGGGGATCGATGGATGCACTAGATCGGGAGGTGGTAGGAGGCTGGAGCTGGGGTTGGTGCGAAGGGGATCTGGGAGGATCCCAAGGGAGAGGGTGGCGGCGGCAGGTGAGGGGATGGATGGGACAAGCTCCCTAGAAGTTAGGGTTAGGCTAGATTATGTATGAGGTTGGTCTATCTATAGGGAAAGTGGATTAAGGTTGGTTCCTCCAATTAAATTGGATGGTCGAGAATAAATAGATTAGGTAGTCCAAATAAGAAACTGAAGATGTTTTAGGGATGTCTGGGGATGATCCGAAATCAACGGTGACGACTGAGTGGGTCGGGTTCGGGGAAGTTTCGGACGCGCACGAGGGGTCTGACAAAAGGGCACAGAGATAAGGGGGTTTGATGGGCTCAGAGAAGAGAGGGAAGAGAGCGGTCTGGTTGGTTTGAGAGAAGGTCAACAAAGACAAGGAAGAAGCGGAAACTACAAGCAGATGCAAGTTTTATGAAAACATGTGAATGCAATGCACATGATGACATGATGAAATGCAACAAGCAAATAAAACACCCGGAAACAACGAAATAACTTGACGGCATCCAGAGCGTCGGTCTCGGATCGTTACATCTAAACACTCACATACTGCTGTTATGGAGGGAATAGATGAGAAGATTTCTAGTAAATTTATTGTCTACCTTTGTACCTATATCGTCAAGCTCCTAACATGGATATTTTTAATTTGGTTGACGTTGAAGCTTGTTTTAAATTGTTATGATATTCTTGTTTTTTAACATAGTTGTTTTGAATTATTTAGGTATGGTTTGCCCTACATGCCACCGTCCAGGCGGCCCTTGCGAACCACACCATGAAGCTCTCCAACAGTTTGAGGTTATTCTTGATGAGAATGCTGGAACCGCATGGTTAGTAAGCATTTCTACCATATAGTTATCTTCTTATCTTAAACAATGGTCGTTTGGTAGAATTACAACTATTAGTTGCTTAAAATACAATAGAAATCGCACTCTTACTCATACCCGTTTGCACATACGCTAGGTTCCCCTGCTGTCACTTCATTGCACTTGTCCTCTGTTTTCTTTTTCCATTACTTTGCCTGCCTATATATGCCTTAATTATTATAGTGCGTCTTCAGTTCTAATTAGAAATCGTCCATCTATGCCAAAATTTGTATCCATTAATTATCATACCATTATGTTGTTATCTTTAATTGTTATCAAATATTCAGATGCAAGCTAAGAAAACTTTTAATGTTAATGATCGGTGAGTTCAAATTTATACTTACAGGTTGTTATTTTTACTATTTTTCCAGTATGTACCTTGTAATGTCAGAGCTTTTCTCACTGAATACATTGATGAGAGGAAGGAAGATGCAAGAATAATGTGTAAAGAGCCGGGAGAGCCAGCCCTTCTTACACATGAAGGAAGGTATTACAATGCTTTGTTTAAGCATAGGGAGAACTACACAAAGTTCTGGGGTGGTGACTGGTACATCTATGCATATGATTATGAACTACATGTTGGAGACCGCATAGAATTTGAACTACTAGGCGAGGGACTGAATCTGGCAATACAAACATATCGGGGTGACAAAAGGCTGCTTCCATTACCCCATGTTGGTAGGTACTTAATATTCCTAAATAAATTTTTTTGTTCTATTTTTATATGCACGCATCATACTAAATAATATTAAGGACATGTTGGATATAACTTTATCTAACTTTGAATACTTGGTCTTTTTCTAGCTCTCGACGATCTTTCTTCTGACATTTCGACCACCTTCACTGTTGTGTTTATTCTAAGGATATTGAGCTTACGTACGACCAGACACAATTATTTCTACAACGCCTTCTCCGAAATACTTTCATCCATTGTCGTCCATTGGTCCACGTGTTGACTCCCACTAACACCAAAGACTGCATCATGGTTGGTTACATCTGTCCTTGTTAAAATACCAAACATATTTTGCTTCGTATTCTCCAAAAATAAAGGATATTGAGTTAGTCTTGCTTATATATAAAATTATAAAGAAATGATTTATTAATCCTAAAACAACAAAACTTTTGTTGCTCTCTTAATCTTATTTTATCTGCTTACTCGCGAACCTGAACATGCCAAAAAATATATTAGTATCCATATGGAATTTCTTAATGATTGCGCACTCACCGTATTTAGCCATTCTTTATTTTAATATCCAAGTGGAAAATCAAGGCTTTTAATTCCTATTTAATTTATCTTCCTTTTATAAAATTCCAAGAAGTGTTGTCTTGACACTGAAGAGTGTTGGGGAACGTAGTAATTCAAAAAAATTCCTACGATCATGCAAGATCTATCTAGGATATGCATAGCAACAAGAAGGGAGAGTGTGTCCATGTACCATCATAGACCGAAAGCGGAAGCGTTTAGTTAACGCGGTTGATGTAGTCGAACGTCTTCATGATCGAACAGATCCAAGTACCGAACGTACGGCACCTCCGTGTTCAGCACATGTTCAGCCCGATGACGTCCCTCGAGCTCTTGATCCAGTTGAGGACGAGGGAGAATTCACTCAGCACGCTGGCGTGGCAAGGGCGTTGATGATATTATCAGCACAGGGCTTCGCCTAAGCACTACGACGATATGACCGAGGTGTTAAACTATGGAGGGGGGCACCACACACGGCTAAGAGAACAAATGTTGTCCTTTGGGGTGTCCCCCTGCCCCCGTATATAAAGGAGGGAGGAGGAGGAGGCTGGCCAAGGAGGGGCGCGCCTATAGGGGGAGTCCAACTAGGATTCCTAATCCTAGTTGAAGTCCCCTTCCTTTTTCCAAGAGGGTGAGAGAGGGAAAGAGGTGGAGGAGAAAGAGGAAGGGGGGCCGCGCCCCTTCCCCTAGTCCAATTCGGTTTGGGCCGGGGGCGCGCCTCCTCCTGGCCGCTGCCTCCTCTCTTCCACCAAGTCCCATGAAGGCCCATTAATCCCCCGGGGGGTTCCGGTAACCTCCCGGTACTCTGAAAAATGCCCGAATCTTTTCGAAACCTTTCCGGTGTTCGAACATAGCCTGCCAATATATCAATATTTATGTCTCAGCCATTTTGAGACTCCTCGTCATGTCCGTGATCTCATCCGGGACTCCGAACAAACTTTGGTCATCAAAAACACACAACTCATAATACAAATCATCATCAAACGTTAAGCGTGCGGACCCTACGGGTTCGAGAACTATGTAGACATGATCGATACACATCTCTGATCAATAACCAATAGCGGAACCTGGATGCTCATTTTGGCTCCTACATATTCTACGAAGATCTATATCGGTCAAACCGCATAACAACATACGTTGTTCCCTTTTTCATCGGTATGTTACTTGCCCGAGATTCGATCGTTGGTATCATCATACCTAGTTCAATCTCGTTACCGGCAAGTCTCTTTACTCTTTCCGTAATGCTTCATCCCGTAACTAACCCATTAATCACATTGCTTGCAAGGCTTATAGTGATGAGCATTACCGAGAGGGCCCAGAGATACCTCTCCGAAACATGGAGTGACAAATCCTAATCTCGATCTATGCCAACCCAACAAACACCTTCGGAGACACCTGTAGATCATCTTTATAATCACCCAGTTACGTTGTGACGTTTGATAGCACACAAGGTGTTCCTCCGGTATTCGGGAGTTGCATAATCTCATAGTCTGAGAAACATGTATAAGTCATGAAGAAAGCAGTAGCAATGAAACTGTAACGGACATAATGCTAAGCTAACAGATGGGTCTTGTCCATCACAACATTCTCTAAATGATGTGATCCCGTTCATCAAATGATAACACATGTCTATGGTTAGAAAACATAACCATCTTTGATTACTGAGCTAGTCAAGTAGAGGCATACTAGGGACACTTTGTTTTATCTATGTATTCACACATGTACTAAGTTTTCGGTTAATACAATTCTAGCATGAATAATAAACATTTATCATGATATAAGGAAATATAAATAACAACTTTATTATTGCCTCTAGGGCATATTTCCTTCAGTCTCCCACTTGCACTAGAGTCAATAATCTAGTTCACATCGCCATGTGATTTAACACCAATAGTTCACATCTGTATGTGATAAACACCTATGGTTTACATCGCCATGTGACCAACACCAAATGGTTTACTAGAGTCAATAATCTAGTTCACATTGCTATGTGATTAACACCCAAAGAGTACTAAGGTGTGATCATGTTTTGCTTGTGAGAGAAGTTTAGTCGACGGGTCTGCTAAAGTCAGAGCCGTATGTATTTTGCAAATTTTCTATGTCTACAATGCTCTGCATGGAGCTACTCTAGCTAATTGCTCCCACTTTCAATATGTATCTAGATTGAGACTCAGAGTAATCTGGATTCGTGTAAATCTTACATCGACGTAACTCTTTACGACGAACTCTTTATCACCTCCATAACCGAGAAATACTTCCTTAGTCCTCTTAGCTAACTAAGGATAACTTTGACCACTATACAGTGATCCAATCCTGGATCACTATCGTACCCCCTTGACAAAATCATAGCAAGGCACACAACTGGTCTGGTACATAGCATGGCATACTTTAAAGAACCTATGACTGTGGCATAGGGAATGGCTTTCATTCTCTTTCTATCTTCTACCGTGGTCGGGCTTTGAGTCTTACTCAACTTTACACCTTGTAATATAGGCAAGAACTCCTTCTTTGACTGATCCATTTTGAACTCTTTCATAATCTTCTCAAGGTATGTACTCATTGAAAAATCTTATCAAGGTCTTGATCTATCTCTATAGATCTTGATGCCCAATATGTAAGCAGCTTCACCGACGTCTTTCATTGAAAAACTCTTATTCAAGTATCCCTTTATGCTATCAAGAAATTCTATATCATTTCCAATCAACAATATACCATCCACATATAATATTAGAAATGCTACAGAGCTCCCACTCACTTTCTTGTAAATACAGGCTTCTCCAAAAGTCTGTATAAAACCATATGCTTTGTCACACTATCAAAGCGTTTATTCCAACTCCGAGAGGCTTGCTCCAGTCCATAAATGGATCACTGGAGCTTGCACACTTTGTTAGCACCCTTTGGATCGACAAAACCTTCTGGTTGCATCATATACAACTCTTCTTCCAAAAATCCATTTAGGAATGCAGTTTTGACATCCATCTGCCAAATTTCATAATCATAAAATGTGGCAATTGCTAACATGATTCGGACAGACTTAAGCATCACTACAGGTGAGAAAGTCTCATCATAGTCAACTCCTTGAACTTGTCAAAAACCTTTTGCAACAAGTCGAGCTTTGTAGACAGTAACATTACCGTCAGCGTCAATCTTCTTCTTGAAGATCCATTTATTTTGTATGGCTTGCCGTTCACCTGGCAAATCCACCAAAGTCCACACTTTGTTCTCATACATGGATCCCATCTCAGATTTCATGGCCTCAAGCCATTTCGCGGAATCTGGGCTCATCATCGCTTCCTCATAGTTCGTAGGTTCATCATGGTCTACTAACATGACTTCTAGAATAGGATTACCGTACCACTCTGGTGCGGACCGTACTTTGGAAGACCTACAAGGTTCTGTAGTAACTTGATCTGAAGTTTCATGATAATCATCATTAGCTTCCTTATTAATTTGTGTAGGAATCATTGGAATTGATTTCTGTGATGAACTACTTTGCAATTCAGGAGAAGGTACAATTACCTCATCAAGCTCTACTTTCCTCCCACTCACTTCTTTCGAGAGAAACTCTTTCTCTAGAAAGGATCCATTCTTAGCAACGAACCTCGGATGGTGCATCGGCCGGTATGATCATCATTTGGAATTCTTCTTTCTTTGAAGGAAAACTGATTGAGGCAAGACATTTTGGTATTATTATGGAAGTCTGCTCTAAGCATACTTCTGAAGTCTGGACTCTCGTGTCAGTTTATGGTCCGTGCCAGGGCCCGGCCCAGGATGATTTTGTGCAATGGTTATATAACCTTGATATTAACTGTGATGATAATTGCCTGTTGTTGGGTGACTTCAATTTCATGCGGTCTTTGGAAAACCGAAACCTACCTGGGTGTAATGCCAGCGATATCTTTCTGTTTAATGAAGTGATTGGCCATATGGGTCTCGTTGAGCTACCAATTAAGGGACGGCAACTTACTTGGTCGAATATGCAAACTGATCCTTTACTTGAACAGATCGATTAGTTTTTTACCTCAGTTGCATGGACCATGGATCATCCAAACATGCTAGTTTTACCCCTTGCACGCATGGCCTCCGATCATGTTCCGTGCGTGGTCTTGATTGCTACTGCTATCCATAAGGCTAAAATCTTTCGTTTTGAAAATTATTGGATTGACTTGCCTGGGATTTATGACTGTGTAGCACAAGTTTGGAGCAAATCAGTGGCCAGACCCTCGGCTGCCCTAAATATTTCCTCTAAATTCAAAGCGCTAAGGTATGCACTCAAGAAATGGCACATGAATTTGTCCACAATTAAGGCGTTAATTTCTGATTGCAACAAAGTGATCCTCTTTTTTGATGGGCTGGAGGAGATTAGGCCTTTGTCGAGGCCAGAATTTAATTTCAGGCGAATTGGGAAATTGCATCTGGAGGATATTTTACATTGGCAATATGTATATTGGAAGCACTGTACTATACGCACCATTAAAGTTGGCAAGGAAAACTCGAAGTTTTTCCATGCCATGGCCACGGAAAGGTATAGGAGAAACTCAATTTCTTCAATCAAGAATGCTGATGGTGATGTGGTCTTGGATCACGAACAACTTGCGGGCATGTTTTGGTCTGATTTTAATCAAAGAATGGGCAATGCAAAAGGAATTCGCATGGGTTTTGAATTGGACACATTAATTGCGAGATTTGATGGCCTTGAGGATCTTTCCCAGCCTTTCACTGATTCCGAGGTTGATGTTGTCATTAAGAACATGCCACCGGACTGTGCCCCTGGTCCCGATGGTTTTTCTGGTCTGTTCTTAAAGAGGTGTTGGCCAATACTAAAGGAGGATTTCATGCAACTTGTGAAGGAGTTTTATGAGGGGAGGTGCAACTTGGAATGTCTTAATACCTCATTAATTACTCTGATACCTAAAAAGCTAAGCCCTAAAGTTGTCGGAGATTTTCGGCCAATCTCATTGACCAACACATGCTTGAAATTTTTGACAAAGCTGCTTGCAAACCGACTTCAGAAAGTGATCCTACGATGCATCCACCGCAATCAATATGGTTTTCTTCGGTGTCGTTCTATTCAAGATTGCCTAGCCTAGTGTTTCGAATATATACACCAATGCAAGGCCTCCAAACTCCCCATTGTCCTCCTAAAGCTGGATTTTACGAAGGCCTTTGACACAATTGAGCATGACCTAATTCTCAGAATTTTGCAATGCAAGGGCTTTGACTCACGATGGACTGGAGGGATCACTAGTATTTTGTCGACGGGATCTTCTTCTGTGCTTCTCAACGGCGTGCCAGGAAATCATTTTGTCTGCAGAGCGAGAGTGCGTCGGGGGGATCCACTCTCACCGTTGCTCTTTGTGATTGCGGTAGACTTATTGCAATCTGTAGTCAACGAGATATTCTCCAGGAATATTCTCTCTCTGCCAATCCCAACCAACTCCAATGATTACCCAATAGTGCAATATGCCAACGACACTTTAATTGTTCTGCCTGCGATTGATGATCAGGTCGTTGCTTTCAAGGAGATGCTTGTCACATTGTCAACTGGTTTGCGTGTTAACTTTAGTAAGTCCTCTCTCATTCCTATAAACATGTCTGATGAGGAAGGTGCTAGAGTGGCCTCTCTACTGGGATGCGACGTTGGCACGATGCCTTTCATGTATCTAGGTTTGCCAATGGGAACTTCTAGGCCGACCATCTATGATCTGCTGCCTCTGGTTGATCATGTCGAGCGCCGATTATCTGCCTCTTCATGCTTACTAAACCAAGGGAGCCGACTGCAACTTCTTCAGTCGGTGTTGTGCTCCATGCCAATATACTTTTTGTGCACATTATCTCTCCCAAAGGGCATTATACAGCAGATAAAGCGGATCATGAGACAATTTCTGTGGAGAGGCAACACGGATAATCCACGTCAATCTCTGGCTGCTTGGGATTTAGTCTGTCGCCCTAAGTGTTTTGATGGTTTTGGTGTTCTTAATTTGGCCATCCAAAATGAGGCTTTGCTACTTAAGCATCTCTTCAAGTTCTTCAATAAAGTGGACGTGCCTTGGGTATCTTTAATTTGGGACACTTATTATGCATCGTCACCACCCCAAAGCACCCAGATCTGTGGTTCATTTTGGTGGCGTGATATCATGTGCTTACATCCCAAATTCTGCAAGCTAGCTGTTCCACAAGTTCATGCTGGTGACACGGTGCTTTTTTGGCTTCACCGTTGGCAGCTGGGAAATCGTGCTGTCCTGTTGCACGACTGTTTTCCGAGGCTTCATTCTTTTGCTGTGGATGATGCAATCACAGTTAAGGACTTTACTGAGCAGCCTGATATCTTGGATCATTTCTATTTGCCTCTATCGCAGGAGGCCTTCTCAGAATTCACACAATTACAGGCCTTCCTGCCTTTGATCAATCTGGATGGTGAGAGCAAGGACATTTGGAAGTGGCCTTCAAAGTCTGGAGTCTTTATGGCAAAGATATACTGACTCTTGCTTCTCACACCTAGTGGTTGATCCCATATTCAAGTGGATTTGGAAGTGTGCATGCACGCTAAAGCTAAAAGTTTTTTGGTTGGCATCTGTTAATGGATCATTTGAACACCAGGGATATGATGCAACATCGGCAGTGGATCATCCAGGATGACACTTGTGTGCTATGCAACCTTGCACAACATGAGGATCGGGCTCATCTTTTCTTTTCTTGCAATTTTAGCCAAAGGGTTTGGAACTATCTTGGGATTTCTTGGACTGTTCAACCGAACCCAACCACATATGATATGGCTCAAGCAGTTAGGAAGGATTTTGGTCACCCTTTCTTCTCTGAGGTTGTTTTCACTGCTACTTGGAATATTTGGATACAAAGGAATGGGAAGATCTTCAGAAATGAACAACCCTCATTTAGAGCTTGGAGAAGAAACTTTATACATGACATCTCTCTTCTGTCTCACGGGATTAGATGTAAATATAAAGATAGTCTTCTGTCTTGGATAGCTAACCTTACTTTGTCTTTTTCTTGTAAGTATCTTTTCTTTTCTCTGTACATTTGTAAAGTTGTAACTTCTTCTTTCATTAATTAATAAAGGGCTGTGAGGCTGTTGCCTTGCAGTACATAGTCAAAAAAAATATCTTACCTTCGGATCTGTGATAGAAGGTATACCCAACAGTTTCCTTTGGGTATCCTATGAAGACGCACTTCTCCAATTTGGATTTGAGCTTATCAGGTTGAACCTTTTTCACATAAACATCACAACCCCAAACTTTAAGAAACGACAACTTTGTTTTCTTACCAAATCACAGTTCATAAGGCGTCATCTCAATGAATTTTAATGGTGTCATATTTAACGTGAATGCAGCTGTCTCTAATGCATAATCCCAGAACAATAGTGGTAAATAGGTAAGAGACATCATAGATTGCACCATATCTAATAAAGCGCGGTTACGGCGTTCAGACACACCATTACACTGTGGTGTTCCAAGTGGCGTGTGCTGTGAAACTATTACACATTGTTTTAATGAAGGCCAAACTCGTAACTCAAATATTCGCCTCTGCGATCAGATCGTAGAAATTTTATTTTCTTGTTACGATGATTCTCCACTTTACTCTGAAATTCTTTGAACTTTTCAAATGTTTCAGACTTGTGTTTCATCAAGTAGATATACCCATATCTGCTCAAATCATCTGTGAAGGTTAGAAAATAATGATACCCGCCACGAGCATCAACACTCATTGGACCGCATACATCAGTATGTATTATTTTCAATAAGTCAGTAGCTCGTTCCATTGTTCCGGAGAACGAAGTTTTAGTCATCTTGTCCATAAGGCATGGTTCGCAAGTATCAAGTGATTCATAATCAAGCGATTCCAAAAGTCCATCTTTATAGAGTTTCTTCATGCGCTTTACACCGATATGACCCAAACGGCAGTGCCACAAATAAGTTGCACTATCATTATCAACTTTGCATCTTTTGGCATCAATATTATGAATATGTGTATCACTACGATCAAGATTCAATAAACCATCAACATTGGGTGTATGACCATAGATGGTTTTATTCATGTAAACAGAATGACAATTATTCTCTATCTTTAAATGAATAACTATATTGCAATAAACATGATCTAATCATATTTATGCTCAACGCAAACACCAAATAACATTCAGGTTGATCACCAATCCCGAAAGTATAAGGAGTGTGCGATGATGATCATATCAATCTTGGAACCACTTCCAACACACATCGTCACTTCACCCTCCACTAGTCTTTGTTTATTTTGTAACTCCTGTTTCGAGTCACTAATCTTAGCAACCGAACAAGTATCAAATACCCAGGGGCTACTATGAACACTAGTAAGGTACACATCAATAACCTGTATATCAAAGATACCTTTGTTCACTTTGCCATCCTTCTTATCCGCCAAATGTTTGGGGTAGTTCCGCTTCTAGTGACCATTTCCTTTGAAGTAGAAGCACTCAGTTTCATGCTTGGGTCCAGCTTTGTGCTTCTTCCCGAGAGTGACAACTTGCTTGCCATTCTACTTGAAGTTCCCTTTCTTTCCCTTTGCCCTTCTCTTGAAACTAGTGGTCTTGTTAATCATCAACACTTGATGCTCTTTCTTGATTTCTACCTTCGTCGATTTTAGCATCACGAAGAGCTCGCGAATCGTTTTCGTCATCCCTTGCATACTATAGCCCATCACGAAGTTCCAGTAACTTGGTGATGGTGACTAGAGAACTCTATCAATCACTATCTTATCTGGAAGATTAACTCCCACTTGATTCAAGCGATTGTAGTACCAAGACATTCTGAGCACATGCTCACTAGCCGAGCAATTCTCCTCCATATTTTAGGCGAAGTACATGTCAGAGGTCTCATACCTCTCGAGACAGGCATGAGTCTGAAATACCAATTTCAGCTCTTTGGAACTTCTCATATGATCCATGGTGTTCAAAAAAAATTTTAAGTCCTAGTTCTAAGCCGTAAAGCATGGTGCACTAAACTATCAAGTAGTCATCATATTAAGCTAGCCAAACGTTCATAACATCTGCATCTGCTGCTAAAATAGGTTTGTCACCTAGCGGTGCATCAAGGACCTAATTCTTCTGTGCGGCAATGAGGATAAACTTCAGATCACGGACCCAGTCCGCATCATTCCTACTATCATCTTTCAACTTAGTTTTCTCCAGGAACATATAAAAACATAGGGAAGCTACAACGTGAGCTATTGATCTGCAACATAATTTGTAACTATTAGGACCAAGTTCATGATAAATTAAAGTTCAATTAATCATTTTACTTAAGAACTCCCACTTAGATAGACATCCCTCTAGTCATCTAAATGATCACGTGATCCATATCAACTAAACCATGTCCGATCATCACGTGAGATGGAGTAGTTTTCAATGGTGAACATCTCTATGTTGATCATATCTACTATATGATTCACGCTCGACCTTTCGGTCTCCAATGTTCCGAGGCCATATCTGCAAATGCTAGGCTCGTCAAGTTTAACCCGATTATTCTACGCATGCAAAACTGGCTTGCACCCATTGCATGTGAAGTAGAGCTTATCACACTCGATCATCACGTGGTGTCTTGGCACGACAAACTGTAGCAATGGTGCATACTCAGGGAGAACAATTACGCCTTGAAATTTAGTGACGGATCATCTTATAATGCTACCGCCATACTAAGCAAAATAAGATGCATAAAAGATAAACATCACACGCAATCAAAATATGTGACATGATATTGCCATCATCATCTTGTGCCTTTGATCTCCATCTCCAAAGCACCGTCATGATCTCCATCGTCACCGGCTTGAAACCTTGATCTCCATCATAGCGTCATTGTCGTCTCGCCAACTATTGCTTCTACGACTATTGCTACCGCTTAGTGATAAAGTAAAGCAATTACATGGCGCTTGCATTTCATACAATAAAGCGACAACCATATGGCTCCTGCCAGTTGCCGATAACTTTGTTATAAAACATGATCATCTCATACAACAATTTATATCACATCATGTCTTGACCATATCACATCACAACAAGCCTTGCAAAAACAAGTTAGACGTCCTCTACTTTGTTGTTGCGAGTTTTATGTGGCTCCTACGGGCTTCTAGCAAGAACCGTTCTTACGTACGCATCAAAACCACAACGATTTCATCAAGTGTGTTGTTTTAACCTTCAACAAGGACCAGCCGTAGTCAAACTCGATTCAACTAAAGTTGGAGAAATGGACACCCTCCAGCCACCTGTGTGCAAAGCATATCGGTAGAACCAGTCTCATGAATGCGGTCATGTAATGTCGGTCCGGGTTGCTTCATCCAACGATACCGCCGAATCAAAGTAAGACATTGGTGGTAAGCAGTATGACTATTATCGCCCACAACTCTTTGTGTTCTACTCGTGCATAAAACATCTATGCATAGACCTGGCTCGGATGCCACTATTGGGGAACATAGTAATTCAAAAAAAAAATCCTAAGATCATGCAAGATCTATCTAGGAGATGCATAGCAACGACACGGGAGAGTGCGTCCATGTACCCTCGTAGACCAAAAGTGAAAGTGTTAGTTGGCCCGGTTGATGTAGTCGAACGTCTTCACGATCCAACCGATCCAAGTACCGAATGTACGGCACCTCCGCGTTCAGCACATGTTCAGCCCGATGACGTCCCTCGAGGTCTTGATCCAGTTGACGATGAGGGAGAGTTCCGTCAGCATGATGGCGTGGCGATGGTGTTGATGTTGTTATCAGCGCAGGGCTTCGCCTAAGCTCTATGACGATATGACTGAGGTGTTAAACTATGGAGGGGGGCACCACACACGGCTAAGAGAATAATTGTTGTCCTTTGGGGTGCCTCCTGTCCCATATATAAAGGAGGGAGGAGGAGGAGGCCGGCCAAGGAGGGCGCGCCTATAGGGGGAGTCCAACTAGGATTCCCAATCCTAGTTGAAGTTCCCTTCCTTTTTCCAAGAGGGGGAGAGAGGGAAAGAGGTGGAGAAGAAAGAGGAAAGGGGAGCCGCGCCCCCTTCCCTAGTACAATTCAGTTTGGGCTAGGGGGAGCACGCCTCCTCCTAGTCACTGCCTCCTCTCTTCCATCAAGGCCCATGAAGGCCCATTAATCCCCCGGGGGTTCCGATAACCTCCCGGTACTCCGAAAAATGACCGAACCTTTTCGAAACCTTTCCGGTGTCCGAACATAGCCTTCCAATATATCAATCTTTCTGTATTGACCATTTTGAGACTCCTCGTCATGTCTGTGATCTCATCCGGGAATCTGAAAAAACTTCGGTCATCAAAAACACGTAACTCATAATACAAAATCATCATCAAACGTTAAGCGTGCGGACCCTACGGGTTCGAGAACTATGTAGACATGATAGAGACACATCTTTGATCAATAACCAATAGAAGAACCTGGATACTCATATTGGCTCCTACATATTCTATGAACATCTTTATCGGTCAAACCGCATAACAACATACATTGTTCCCTTTGTCATACGTATGTTACTTGCCCGAGATTCGATCGTTGGTATCACCATACCTAGTTCAATCTCATTGCCGGCAAGTTTCTTTACTCATTCTGTAATGCTTCATCCCATAACTAACTCATTAGTCACATTGCTCCCAAGGCTTATAGTGATGAGCATTATCGAGAGGGCCCAGAGATACCTCTCCGAAATACGGAGTGACAAATCCTAATCTCGATCTATGCCAACCCAACAAACACCTTCAGAGACACCTGTAGAGCATCTTTATAATCACCCAGTTACGTTGTGTCATTTGATAGTACACAAGGTGTTCCACCGGTATTCGGGAGTTGCATAATCTCATAGTCTGAGGAACATGTATAAGTAATGAAGAAAGCAGTAGCAATGAAACTGTAATGATCATAATGCTAAGCTAACGGATGTGTCTTGTCCATCACATCATTATCCTAATGAGTTGATCATGTTCATCAAATGACAACACATGTCCATGGTTAGGAAACATAACCATCTTTGACTAACGAGCTAGTCAAGTAGAGGCATACTAGGGACACTTTGTTTTGTCTATGTATTCACGCATGTACTAAGTTTCCGGTTAATACAATTCTAGCATGAATAATAAACATTTATCATGATATAAGGAAATATAAATAACAACTATATTATTGCCTCCAGGGCATATTTCCTTCAAAGAGATGGGCAGATGTGCCAACCAATGGTAGGGTGACCCTTGAATCTCCTAATGAACCTACCCATGTCATCACTCCTTCGTCGTACTACATCTGCAAAAAAGACGGCAGGATGGTAATTGAAAAGTTTTCTTTCAGAGAATTCATATTAGATGCATCCTTTGTTGAAGATAACGTTGTTCTGACCACTTTCAAAGAGCACCATGATCGTTCTGTGTCTATTATCATTTAGCACATTCTGTAGATTCCACTGGAACCAACACTTAAAATGGAAGAAAAGGTGCATCTCCTAGAATGTTCAGTGGTTGTTTCATGATGATGCCTCTCAGGAGCAAATGAGTGGTTACTATAAGTTTGCTTATTAGGATGGTAGTAATGTAGCTCTTATGGACCAAGTGGTTGCTTGAACTATCAGAATGATCTTTTGGAACTATGTAGCTCTTATGGACCCTCAAGTGGCTGTTTGAACCGTCAGAATGATCTTTTGGAACTAATATGATCTTTTGGAACTAATGTAGTTCTTATGGACCCTCAAGTAGCTAGTTAACCTTTGAAATATTCACAATTCCAAAATTCAAAAAACAAACAAATCATTTTCTGTTAAACTCTGAGTAAAAAATCAAACAAATTAAGAATCAGTTTTTGCATCAAAAACTATAGCAATACCATCTTATCAAAGTTATTCAAACCATCCAGTGAAACATATCTTAATTAAACACAAAACAGGACTCCATTTTCAGGTGCACACTATGTTTACTTCACCAACTTTTTTAAACGTATAATTGTGCACCGAATAACATAACAATAGTGCCTCATTGACTACGGAATGTTGTTAACCAAAAAAACATTTCGACAATAGAGACACGACCATGACTCTACTGAGTGTTCCACCGTTACTCGACTACCTTCATAGGCCAAGATGGAATACGCACACATGGAACACACAGGCAGCACGCGATGAATATAAACATTTCATTGAACAAGATAAGTGAAAATCTTAAAAAAAACTGATCCAACAAACGTCTGTTTCCGTAAATCTACCCCCTGGAACCGCCGGATGACTACCAACTGCTCTTTGACGGTTACCTTTTTTGCACGACAAAGTAAAGATCCCTTTCATTTAACGAATCCCATTTCCATCTTCTTCCTCGGACATTTCTCATTGGCCGCAACAATTCACCACCGCATACCTGCAACCATGGATGATGGGAAACTAACAACAGACACCAAAACACATCACAACCCACGGTACAACCGTATTGGAGGTGGTGTACACCAACGAACCGAAGACCATGGAGCGAATCATGAAAAATTATGAGGAATGGCTAAAGGAGGAGAAGAACAAGTTCGTCGGCCTCGACCTCGAGTACACATGTAAGAGTAGTTACAGACGTCAAGGGATCGCCATTGTGCAACTTGCCATGCGCGAGCATGTCCTCATATACCACTACTGCATGTCCGAGCACTCCCAGGCGTTGCTTGACTTCCTGCAACGCAAAGCCTGTGCATGGATCAGAATTCCAGACAACCACCACATCGACATCTAGAGGAAATTCTGTATCAAGGGTGGTGGAGAAAGGGACTCCATGGCTGACCTTGCAGCGGCCATCATCGACCCCTCCTACAAGAACATTAAGAAATCATTCCCAAAGGAGAAGCACCAGTACTGGGAGTGGAAACCGCTTTCCCCGCTACACCTTGAGTACGCAGCAAAAGATGAGTATGTTAGCTACAAGTTGTACCGTAGAATCCTAATCATCAAGGACGGGCTATGTCACCTCCACCAACAACCATTGAAGGAAAGACTCTGCCCATGTTAGAATAAAGACGAGGGATCTTCCAGCGGCCGGAAGCGCGGGAAGGGAAATAACAGGTGGTCTGACGGTGACATGTACCTAGGGTAAGGTCATAGGTCTGACCTAGACACCCTACCCAAGGACACTGCCCTAGAGTCAAAGACATACAAAGTTCTATAGAAGTTACCGACTGAAATCACCCTGAAGTGCAATCCACTTGACGGAAGATTCCACTCGACCTGATCACAACACTCGACCATATAAAAGAATCACTCGGAGCACAGGAGGCCTACAGTCACCCCAGGATGGCAACGGTCAGGCATTCACTCCGTAGTCATAAAGATCATTAATAGCAGGCGTTACCAGTAATGCCCTTGTCTTAACTCGCATTGAACCCTGTGTAACCGAGGCTGGAGGGGCCTGGCGCACTCTATATAAGCCACCCCCTCTTCTGGCACAAGGGTTCGCACCCCCAGTAAATTTCACACATATCCAGTCGACCAGCCTCCGCGGCACCGAGACGTAGGGCTATTACCTCCTCCGAGAGGGGCCCGAACTCGTAAACTCGTGTGTACAACCTCGCCGTAGTTAGGATCCTTCCTCCTCCTACGTACCCCCTACTCTTGTTGTCAGACTCATTCCCACGACAGTTGGCACCCACCGTGGGGCAGGCGTCTAAGCGACTTCCGGTGACGTTGCAGTTTTTTGATCTCCATCAACATGGTTTCCAGCGGTCTTGTTTCCCTAGGCCGCGAGGTCCACCTCCAAGCGCTCATTTTCGTCGCCAACGACTCCACCTGGCTTCAAGAGGCCCCCTCAACGTCGAGGCTCTTCCCGTCCACGGGGCAACACACTTTCGTGCGAGTGCTTGTGGCGTCCTTCTGCGGCAGCTGTCGAACCAGTATCGGTCGGCTCCCATGAAATCCTAGCTCCCCGTTGTTCACCATCGCAAATGATCAGGTCGATCGCGGCTCCAGCGATGTGTGAAGCATGCGGTGGCTCGCCAGCCGACCACCCCTCAAGTCGCGGAAATTGAGCCCGACAAATCTCTCTACGAACCATTCGATCTGTTGACTGGTTCTTCGGACACTCTTCCCGAGTGCGGGTGCAATGACCCTGTGGCGGAAGTCCTCATGGTCGACTCCCATCGCAGCCCGCTCGAGTTCCGTTGCGGCGGCGGCGGCGGCGGTGATGTAGCGACACGACCCAAATGGATCGAAGTCTCTGTGCTTAAGTGTCATCCCTGGATCGGTATGCTGACACACACAGTACCCGAGGATTTGTAACAGAGGTAAATCAGATGTATAAAGTAACTTAAATACTATTACCTCAATCCATATAGAGGAAGTAACATCAAGGTTGTGGAGTTCCCAACAACACCAATGGAAAAGTTGAGTGTAGACAATCGTAACCCTAACGTATCACTTACTTGTCGTAAGATTCCTGCAACATGAGACGTTGCAGCCATGTAGGTCAGTACATTGAATGTACTGGCAAATTCACACCGTAGAATAATGATGAACAATATCTATCACTACATGCATATTTGGCTGGTGGAGGCTCTAAGTTTAGTGTTTTTTGCATAAAGCTAATTTTTCCCTACAACAAAGGAATAAATTTTATTTACTACAAAGTTTATACCAATATTGAGAAGGTTCCCCCAACTCAATCCCAAAGTAATAATTATAACCTAACAATTTCATTAAATAGAGTGATGAGATCAAATCAATAATTCAAGTACCAGATACTCAAGATGTCCATAACCGGGGACACGGCTAATCATGATTAGTTTGTACACTCTGCAGAGGTTTGCACACTTTTCCCCACAAGACTCGATCTCCTCTGTTGGATTCCTCGCACTACATGATGTTTGAGAAATGGATGACCGAGACATAGTCTTTTAGAAGCATTAACTCTTTACTCCGGGTAGACAGTACCACCTACATCCCCTACATCTGCTAGCCTACCACTGAAAGAGGTCACACAACTTACTCAACTATGCCAGAGCCCATAATGGCTTGTGGCTGCACACGGAAGTTTCTAGCATGAATAATCTGATGATCTCTTTGAGCCTGGGTGGCATTCCATAGGGTAATCACACGGGTACTCCGGGATCCCCTTGGGCAAGCACTGGGTTCTCCAGGTGCCCGGGCAAACCACTTGGTGCTCCAGGGTGCCCCAACCATTCCACCCAGATGTGTGTTAATGTTGCCACCTTAAAACTTTCCCTTGATTATCATATCTCTCTCAACTTTCATGAATCTGTCATACCAATCCACGTCTACGAGCATAGCAAAATAGTATAAGCATAATGTATGATACCCTGAGTTTGATAAAAGATAATAGGTTCCTACGTCATCACTACTTCCCAATACCCATATGTTATCAAACCTACTCATGCAATGTTTGAGGGTTGAAACTAATACATAAAACTGGGTAATAAATGGATATGATCAAAGTGTGAACCTGCCTTGTACAGTTGATGAAGATAATTCGCACTCATAACTCCTGATAGTTGTACTTGTCACACTCCGGTCAATCTGTCGTGAGCAAGCAATAGTAACCACACATAAGCAATCAAGCAAAGAATCGAAGAAACGATCTCGGAAAACTTCAAAAACAAGCAATTAAATCTTGCAACAGAAACAATTTCTAATAGTACCAAAATTAGGTGGATTTGGCCTTATCAGCAAGTTTAGATCAGGAGCTTCGATTTGCAAAAAGAATCAACTAAAACGGAGTTACAAAACTCAAGAAACAGACGAAACAAGATCGAATACTAATCTGAACTAAACTCAAATTTTAGATTGTCAAAAGCATGTTTAAGTTGGTTTACTAGACAGAGGGGATCGTTACGAAGATTTAGGCATTGGTTTTATCAAAAACAGAGGTACGGATAAAAAGATACGATCAAAAGTAATTTGAGTATGAATCTGAACAAATTTCAAAATTTGAAAGTTGCAAAAAGTTTATTTTATAGATTCATTAGATAGGTGGAATCAAGACGAAAATATTGGCGTTGGTTTCATCTAATTTGGATGAACGAGTAAAAAATTATGGCTATTTGAAAAATTAGGTCCACACTGTTTTACGCAAGAAAAAGGGCTATGGCTAAAAGAATTCTAGTCTTAAAATGTAAATAATGGACTAATTTATAAATGTAATTATTCTACCGTACACTAATCTAAATAAGCTATGGAAGTATAAAAAAGAAAATACGAAGAAAGATACCTCTATAAGGTAGAGAAAAGACAACTTCAGAGAGAGGAGACGACTTCCAGAATTTCCGCCAGAGAGGAGAAATATATTTTTCTTTAGTGAATCTAGTCAAATCAAAATATATTGATTTAACCAGAATCGGATGATTTTTGGAGGCTCTATGGGTCTATATTTATAGATGGAAAAGAGGCTTAGAGGTCAAAGGCTAGGTAACGTGGGACTAAATGCAGACGAAAAGAAAAGAAACAGAGGAGGCACCTCGCATGGCATAAAGGCCTTAGGCGGTTCGACCGGCCGTGTTGCAGTTTTTATCTTTAACTTTTAAAAAAAAATATTTCTAAATTATTTTTTTCTCCAAGCATAACCAAAAAATAAATAAAAACAGTTATGGTCTGTCTGCTGACTATGTTGTGCACGTCGGCGTCGAATAGTTACGCGCCGCATATAGAGTTTCTTTTTAAATAAAAACAGAAAAGGTAAAGGGAAAAATAACAAATACTAAAATATAAATTTACCATAGGCATGTTATATACCAAAATATTTAGAAAAAGATTTTCTACAACATGAACATTTTTTTAGCATCAAATAAATTCCACAATAATTTAAATAAAGAAAACTTCTACTGGTTTATTTAGAAACCAAATAAAAATATTCAAAAATACCAAATTTATTTCATATTTATTTCTCTCCATTTCTCTAATGTAGGGAATCATTTTACCCTATTTTCGATATATTTTATTTTTGGAGAAAAATAATTTGAATAAAACCAAATAACTCCAAATTAAAAATAATTTCAAAGGGACTTTTCAATTTGATTTCTTTTAAACTCCCAACTCATATTGCATAGGATTTGAAGAAGTCATTTTATCTTCTCTCATGAAAATCATTGAGTTGCATAAAGTTTTTGAATTTGATATATTTCCAAATGGAATTCAAATCTTTTTGAAACCCTTTTTCATTTATTAAATGGAAGAAGTCATATCATCTTCACTCTAGGGTTTTGTGATGAAAAGAATTTGAATTAATGGAGATCATAAATGCAAGGTGAAAGTTTGGGAAAGTTATTTCATTCCCTCTCATTTAACTTTCAAAAAGTTTCAAATTGCAGTCAATTTCACACAAGCATTCACACCATAATCAGGCAATCAACCAAAACTATTTATTTAATATAACATTCCAAAATTTAGAATTTTGGGATGTTATAGGTGACGACCCGTCACGCGATCATGACGAATACTATGCCCAAGCCCTCACTGCGGAGCAGAGGGAAGAGCTACATCGCCCCAACGTCCAGGCGCTCCAGACCCCCATCGTTGGGGAGGTCTCCGAGGCTTGGGCCTTGGAGGCTGCCCACTTAGACACCTTGGCTGTGCGTACGCTTCTGGAGAACCTCCAGCAGTCACTTGATGAACGCGTCCGTCAGCAGATCCCTGGATCCAGTCGACGGCCACGACAACTGTTTCGTCCTGAACCTCAGGTATATCATACTCCGATTCAAAATGTCGCAGCTGCAGCCCGCATAGTAGAGTCCATTCAGCCGTCATGTTCAGAAGCTGGTAGAGGTTTGCTACAGGTCTGAGTGCTGCCCCGAGCAGCAGGAGAACAGAACTCAGCTGTTTCTTAGTCGCGCAACAGAATCCATAGAAAATATGTGGTTGTAGACATAGTCCAGTTCGTGGTTACCGTCAAGATCAGTACCTTGGTCGGGGCCACGGGCAGTTTGATCGTTAATATCCTCGTGATGATCACCGTCGAGTGCCTACGCCCCCTCCGAGGGTTGGGTCGTACGCGCCCCGGCGGTATGACGATAGGCATGGTGATGAGCGTAGGATTCCAGTCAACCCAAGAGAGCCTGGATTTGATGCAAGGTCAGTTCATGTACAGGGTTTGGTTGACAGAGGCAGAGCACACAGGGAAGGTCAAGACAGAGATCGTCCCATTGGTAACAGAGCATTTGTTTCGGGCCCCGAGTGTTTTAGTAGAGCCATCCGAGCTACTAGTGTGAGCAAGTTCATGGGTGAGTCGAAGCCAGACACTTGGTTAGAAGATTACCGAGTGGCAGTGCAGATTGGTGGAGGCAACGATGATGTAGCCATGAAGCACCTGCCCTTGATGCTCGAAGGTTCGGCCAGAGCTTGGTTGAATCAATTGGCCCCAGGGAGTATTTTCTGTGGGAATATTTAGCCCGAGTGTTTATCAAGACGTTTGAGGGAACATGCAAGCGACCTGCTAGGCTGACCGAGGTGGAACACTGCGTTCAGAAGCCGAATGAAACTTTGAGAGATTTCATCCAGATATGGACTACCCTTCACCACGTGGTGGAAAATGTGTCAGAACACCAAGCAGTCTGCGCCTTCAAGGAAGGCGTCCGACACAGAGAGCTCATCCTGAAGTTTGGTCGATCCGGAGACATGTCTCTAGGCCGAATGATGGAAATAGCCACTCGATATGCAAACGGTGAAGAAGAAAGCCGACTCCGTAATGGTAAAGGGAAACCAGTCAAGCAAGACGCTGGAGGTGGAAACACCAGTTGGAAGCAAAAGCATAAGGCCGAACCTGCAGGTCCCGCTGAAGCCGCAGTTCTGAATCAAGGAAAATTCAAACGAAAACCTAAGCGGCCCTGGGTGCCCAAAAAGGTGAAGGATCAGACAGGCCAGTACATCCTAGATTTACCGTGTCAAATCCACACAAAAAGGATGAGGAGGGTAACTTGATTCTGCCCAAGCATACCACTCGACAACGTTGGCTCTTGATTCAACAGTTCCGAGAGGGTCAGCCCACGGAGAAGGACTCTGATAAGGATGAGGAGAAAGAAGAAGATAATGGTTACCCCAATGTCAACGCTACTTTGGTGATTTTTGCTGATGTTGAGAGCAAAAGTTGACTAAAGGTCATTAACAGAGAAGTGAACATGGTTGCTCTGACAACTTCGAAATACTTGAAGTGGTCAAAGACTCCCATTACTTTCGACCAATCTGATCACCCAGCGCACATTGCTACAACCGGGCAGCAAGCATTGGTGTTGACCCAGTCGTTGGGGGCACCCGACTGACTAAAGTTCTTATGGATGGTGGTAGTGGACTGAACATTCTGTATGTTGAGACCCTCCGAGGGATGGGCATTCCGATGTACAAACTCAGTGGGAGCAACATGCGGTTCAATGGACTCATCCCAGGAAAGAAGGCAGAGTCACTCGGACAGATTGCTCTTGATGTGGTTTTCGATGATTCCAAGAATTACCGCAAGGAGAAGTTGACATTTGAAGTAGTGGATTTCAATAGCGCCTATCATGCTATACTGGGTAGGCCCGCATATGCTCATTTCATGGCCCGCCCATGTTATGTTTATCTTAAGTTGAAGATGCACGGACCTAGAGGTGTGATTACAGTCACGGGGAATCGACAGAGAGCGGAGGAATGCCTCCAGGAAGGCTCCAAAATTGCTGATGAGCAAATGGCAGCGGTAGAGCTGGAAGAGTACAAGAAAATGCTGATCCGAGGGATTTGTTGCAATCCAAGAAACCCGCTTCAGAGTCAGCATTTCAGTTGGCCGGTGAAACAAAGCCAGTCCACATCCACCCGGAAGACCCCTCTGCTACTCCGACTCACATCTCAACGACACTCGACAGCAAATAGGAAGGAGCGCACATCCAGTTCCTCCGTGAGAACTGGGACATCTTTGCATGGAAACCATTAGACATGCCGGGTGTACCCAGGGGACTGGCTGAGCACCGTTTGCGTGTCGACCCAAAAGCAAAACATGTCAAGGAAAATTTCCGTCGGTCTGTCATGGAGAAGAGGAAGGCGGTTGGTGAGGAAGTGGCTCGGCTCTTGTCAGCTGAGTTCATCCGCGAGATATACCACTCCGAGTGGCTCGCCAATGTCGTCATGGTCCCCAAGAAAGACGATTCACTCCGTATGTGTATTGACTTCAAGCATATCAACCGGGCCTGCCCAAAAGATCACTTCCCTCTCCCCCGCATCGATCAAATTGTCGACTCGACTGTGGGGTGTGATAGTTTGTCCTTTTTGGATGCATATTCTGGGTACCATCAGATCCGACTGTATGGGCCCGATGAAATAAAAACGGCCTTCATAACCCCCATTTGGTTGTTTTTGCTATGTCACCATGCCTTTTGGTCTCAAGAATGCTGGTGCCATGTTCATGCGCATGATCCAGAAGTGCCTGCTCACTCAAATCAACCGGAACATGGAGGCATACATGGATGATATCATGGTCAAGTCACGCAAGGGTTCCGATCTGCTGACTAACCTCGCTGAAACCTTTGCCAATTTAAGAAGATATGACATCAATCTCAATCCATCAAAGTACACATTCAAAGTCCCAGGAGGGAAGTTACTCGATTTTCTCATTTCCGAACGAGGGATCGACGCAAACCCAGAAAAGATTGGAGCAGTTCTCTAAATGAAACGCCCTGTGCGTGTGCATGATGTTCAGAAGCTTACAGGGTGTTTGGATGCATTGAGTCAATTCATTTCTCGTCTCGGTGACAAGGCATTGCCTCTTTATTGACTGATGAAAAAGTCTGATACATTCGAGTGGACTCCTGAAGCTGAAGCAGCGTTTGTAGAGCTCAGAGACCTGCTTTCCACCCAGCCGGTGCTAGCTGCCCCAGTCAGCAAAGAGCATTTGTTGTTATATATTGCAGCCACTGGACAGGTTGTCAGCACAGTGCTCACAGTCGAGCGGGAGGAGGAAGGCAAAGTCTATGAAGTTCAACACCCAGCGTATTATATTTCTGAAGTCTTGACTCCATCCAAGCAAAGGTATCCACATTACCAAAAGCTTGTCTATGGAATATACTTGACTGTGAAGAAAGTTGCACATTACTTTCGAGACCACTCGATTACAATCGTCAGCGATGCTCCGTTGTCGGAAATTTTGAACAATCGAGATACAACCGGTCGAGTGGCCAAGTGGGCGATTGAACTTCTTCTTCTGTATGTCAAGTTTGAAGCTAAGAAGGCAATCAAATCCCAAGCAACCACAGATTCCTGGCCGAGTGGATTGATCAATAGCATCCGACTCAAGTTCACTCGAAACACTGGACCATGTTCTTTGATGGGTCCAAGATGTTGAACGGTTCTGGTGCGTGAGTGGTCCTGGTGTCTCCAAGAGGCGACAAACTCATTTATGTTGTCCAAATTCACTTTGATTCCTCCAAGAATGAAGCTAAGTTCAAAGTACTTCTATATGGGTTACGTATGGCCATCTCGCTCGACGTTTGTCGCCTGATGGTTTCTGATGACTCAGATTTGGTGGTCAATCAGGTGATGAAGGAGTGGGACATCAGGAGCCCTGCCATGACTGGATACTGCAATGTAGTGAGGAAATTGTAAAAGAAGTTTGAAGGATTAGAACTCCACCACATACCTCGACTCAAGAATCAAGCAGCTGATGATCTTGCGAAGATAGGTTCCACTCGGAAGCCTATTCCCAGTAATGTGTCACATCCCTAGCTTCTGGTAATGCTCTAGGCTAGCTTCATGTGTGCATCATGTTTAAATTCTGAAATTTGAACTGAGGAATTTTGGAAGCCTCAAAAACTTAAATAAAAGAGGGGCAAAAACCCTAGAAATCTCATTCATTGCTCCAAAATGCTCTCCTTAAATGTTTGATAATTTTTGGTAAGGGTTCTGGTCCCAACCAAAATATTGAACATTTTTAAGGATTTATTTTTGGGACTTTGGATTTAATTCATTAGCTATTTGAATTTGAATTATATTCATATAATTAGAATATAATTTCAAATACTCCTGAAATATTTTATAAGCTTTTGGAAAAGTCCATCTAGCAATATAAAATATTCAGAGGAGTTTTTGGCATTGTTTGAATTATTTTAAATTCAAAACAATGGCAAAAGAATTAAATAAAAGAAAAACAGAACAGAAGCCTACCTGGGCCACTTACCTGCAGCCGGCCCAGCTTCCCCAGCGGCCCAGCCCGCCACCGCTACCCCCCTGTCGCCTTCCTCCTCTGCCAGGAGGACGGGCACGCGCCCGGCGCGCGCGGCCACGCGCCCCGGCCACCTCCTCCCTGCCTGGCTGCCTCCTCCTCCCCTGGTCGCCTCCCGCGACGCCACGCAGTCCCTGGCTCCCTCTCTCACTCTCCTCGCTCCTTCCCTCCGTCCCTATCCCCCTCTGCTCCCTCTCCCTCCCGCGACCGAACGGAGCCCGTCGCCGCCGACCAGCGCTCACACGGCCGCAGCCGTCCCGAAGCCTCTCCGACACGCCCTCGAGCTCCGCCGGTCCTCCCTCGTCCTCCTCGTCGTCTCACGCGACCAGAAGAGCCCCGGAACGCCGCCCCCGATGTTTTCCCCCTCGCCGGCCGCCGAGGATCTTCTCCGTCGATTCGGCCACTCCGGCGCGCCCCCGAGCCCACTAACCCTCCCTGCAGCTCCGCGGTGAGCCCTTGACCCGATTCCCCCTACCCCCGTTCTCTTTTGCTCGCTCCGGCCGCTGATTCCATCAAGGCCGAAACCCACCGCCGCACGAGCTCGACGCCGGCGTCACTCCGGTGACCATCTGGTCGCGCACCAGCGTCCAACGAACTCGAGGCTGCACACAGAGCATGGCTAGCGCGTTAGTTGGTTCGTTTGCGTGCAGCAACCCCAAACCCGCAACTCATCCGAACGCCGGCCGCCGCCCAAACGCTCGCCGGCGTCGTTCCCGGCCACCGCACGCTCAACCACCCGCACCGCTGGACGCGGAGCACTCCAAGCTCTCCGTAGAGCCTAGTCGCGCACCAAATCGTCGCCGAACGGCGATTTCCGAAGCTCGCCGCCGTGTACTGTGGTCACCGGCGACTCATCGCCGGCGTATCTGACGTGGCGTTGCCATTAGCAGCTAATTCCCCCCTAACTAGCACCCTAACAGACACTGACAGCGGGCCCCGTAGCGGGTCAAAGCCGAGTCAACGCGGGATTAGCCCCTGTGTCGCTGACGTGTGGACCCCGCATTGTCAGATTTGACTTGGACCGGTCGTTGACTCGCTGACGTCATGTTGGCGTCAGGCTGACGCAGTTAAATCATTTTCTGGATTTTTTTAATATTCAGAAAATTCCAGAAAATTGTATAAACTTCAATAAATCATAGAAAATTAACCGTAACTCCAAATTAAATAATTTATATATGAAAAATTATCAGAAAAATTCAAGGAATCCATCTGTACCATTTTCATGCATGTTAGAACAACTTATGGATGCTGTTTAGCACAAATCAATTAAAGGGCATTTAAATAATCACATATGGAGTTTGAATTTGAATCTTGTATTCAAACCAACTTCATTTAATCTGTTGCTAGTTGCATTGGCTCAAAACACATTCATTTTGCCATGTCATGATCATGCATCATATTGTGCATTGCATTGATTGTGTTCCCTTCTGTGTTGCCGGTATTTGTCCCCTCTCGATAGACGTGATACCGATGATGTGATCGTTGACACTGATGAAGACTCAATGTTATCTTCAGAAGTGCCAGGCAAGCAAAACCCCCTTGTTCATTCCGATAAAATCCCACTCTCTCGCTCCTGCTCTCTTTTACTGCATTAGGACAACAACGACATATTTGTTACTTGTTGTAGTAGCTGAACCCCTTTATCCTTTGCATGACCTGTCATTGCCACAGTAAATAGATGAAACCCACTAGCATGAGTAGGAGTTGTTTGAGCCCTGATGTGCCTACTCATTCATGCTTGTTTGTCATGCCTGCTACTGCTTAGAGTTGAGTCAGGTCTGATTCATCGGGGATGAATCAGAGGCGGGTGAACATGTCCTACTGTGTTTGAGCTAAGTGTGTGAACACGATTTGGTAAAAGGTGTCGGTGAGAGGCCATGTAGGAGTACATGGTGGGTTGTCTCATCGAAGCCGTCCTCAGGAACTGAGTTCTGTGTTTGTGATCCATGATTCAGCTACTACCATACATTGGGCCCTGAAATATGACCCCGCTCGACTTCTTATTCACCCTTGTCCTCTGTCCAGGAGTTGCAAGTAGTTTCTGGTGTTTGTAGTATGCTGGAGGCCGTGGACAGTGCTGACCGTAGGGGTGGGCTGTGATGCGGTAGGCACGTGGCCGGGTATACCGGGCGCCCGTTTGGTGTCACGGAACCCTGTTCACATCGTTTGGGGCTGTGAGCGAAACTCCGGCCGGATCTCCTCATGGATGGAACCCGAATAGGCGATAAACCTGGACTAGAGACTTAGGTGTTTAGGTAGGTCGTGGTCTACACCCACGTCGGCTTTCGCTTGAAGTCTGCCGAGCACATGTCGTGTGCAGACGCTAAGTGGTGGAAACATGTATGAAGAAGTACACCCCTGCAGGGTTATCATCATCTATTCGAATAGCCGTGTCCGCGGAAAAGGACTTCTGGGTTGCTTATATCAGTTCATAGACAAGTGAAAGTGGATACTCTAAAATACACAAGATAAGCGTGAGTGCTATGGATGGCGTTCTCGTAGGGAGACGGGAGCGGATCCATAGTGGTGTATTGGTTGGTGAATATGTGGACTCGTGTGCGCCACTTCAAAAGAGTTACTTGCAGTCGTAGTTCAGGATAGCCACCGAGTCAAAGCTGGCTTGCTGCAGTTAAACCCCACCATCCCTTTGTTGATAATGATGCATATGTAGATAGTTCTGATGTAAGTCTTGCTGGGTACATTTGTACTCACGTTTGCCTATTTTATGTTTTTGCAGAGAGACTTCAGTCTCACTAGTATTTCCGCGTGGTCTTCGACGTTTAGCTTGTTACCTCAGCTACGATCTTGTGCCCTCGGCAGGATCTGATAGATAGTCAGGCTTCTCAGCCTTTTTCATTTATAGATGTCTGTACTCAGACATGATAGCTTCCGCTTGTGCTTTGACTTGTATGCTCTGATTGTTGGGTCATGAGACCCATGTTTGTAATATCTCGCTCCTCGGAGCCTATTGAATAAATTACTTGAGTCGTAGAGTCATGTTGTGATGCCATGTTGTATTTGCACATATCGAGCATATTGTGTGTATGTTATTGAAATGCTTGGTATGTGTGGGATCTGACCATCTAGTTGTTTATCTTTAGTAGCCTCTCTTACGGGGAAATGTCTCCTAGTGTTTCACTGAGCCATGGTAGCTTGCTACTGCTCCGGAACACTTAGGCTGGCCGGCATGTGTCCTTCTTCGTTCCTGTGTTTGTCCCTTCGGGGAAATGTCACGCGATGAATGCCGGAGTCCTGTTAGCCTGCTATAGCCCGGTTCACCGGAGTCCTGCTAGCCCAGTGCTACAGCCTGGATTCACTCGTTGATGACCGACACGTTTGATGCTGGGCCATGGATGCATGTCCCTGTAAGTCTGTGCCACTTTGGGTTTACGACTAGCCATGTCAGCCCGGGCTCCTTATCATATGGATGCTAGCGACACCGTCATATACGTGTGCCAAAAGGCGCAAACGGTTCCGGGCTAAGGTAAGGCGACACCCGTGGGAATACCGTGCGTGAGGCCGCAAAGTGATATGAGGTGTTACATGCTAGATCGATGTGGCATTGAGTCGGGGTCCTGACATAATGTGTTCTTGGAACATATCCACACCCTGTCAGTACAAGAAGCTCCTTTTACAGAGGAGCCCCCACAACCAATAAGTGCTACCAATCTGATTGAAGTCGAAATTCCAGTAGTAGTCGGCTTGATCATGGAGGTCCTAGTGATCACCCCCGACTAGACAGTGTCGTATATTGCATATTTGCTTAGGCAAGAGCTTCCAGAGGATGAAGGTGAGGCATGTCAGATCGTCCGTAGGTCCAAAGCCTTCACGGCAATAAGTGGACAACTTTTCAGGGAAAGTGCTACTAGCATGGCCCAACGATGTATCTCTCCAGAAGAGGGTCGACTGATTTTGAATGAGATTCACTCAGGGACCTGTGTTCACCACGCATCCTCTCGGACCATCATGGCCAAAGCATACCGAGCGGGATTCTACTGGGCACGGGCCATTGAGATGGCAAAATAGATAGTTGAGAAGTGTGAAGGTTGCTAGTTTTACTCGAACATGTCCCTCAAACCTGCATCAGCTTTGAAGACTATCCCACTCGTCTGGCCATTTGCTGTGTGGGGACTGGAAATGATTGGACCTTTAAAGACCGGTAGAAACGGCTTCACTCATCTGCTCATGGCAGTCGACAAGTTCACCAAATGTATTAAAGCCAAACATATCAAGAATCCTGACTCAAGCACGACCATCAGTTTTATCAGAGTTGATATTCCGATATGGAGTTCCGCACAACATCATCATGGAAAACGGCTCGAACTTTGATTCTAATGAGTTCAGAGCATTCTGCACTTCCCAAGGCACTCGAGTCGATTTCGCATCCGTTGCCCACCTGCAGTTGAATGGACAAGCTGAAAGGGCAAATGGTTTGATGCTGCAAGGGCAGAAACCCCGATTGATGGGCGACCTCAAGCATGCAACTAGAGCTTGGGTGACTGGGTTGCCATGTATTCTATGGGGATTGAGGACGACTCCTAATCGTTTGACTAAGCGAACCCCCTTTTTCATGGTGTATGGGGTTGAAGCCGTGCTTCCAAGCGATCTGTTGCATAATGCTCCCCGAGTGGAGCTCTTCTCAGAAGCCGAGGCAGAACAAGCATGACAGGACGCCATTGATCCCCTGGAGGAAGAATGAGAGATGGCTCTGATCCGGTCAACCATGTGTCAGCAAGACCTGCATCGTTTCCATGCCCGAAATGTCTGAGGTCGAGCATTTCAGGAAGGAGATCTTGTACTACGAGTGCACCAGAAACAGCCTCACAAGCTTGCTCCAGCTTGGGAAGGTCCCTTCATCATCACCAAGGTGCTCAACAATGGAGCATATCACCTTTACAATGTAGCCAAGAAAGAAGACAAGCCTCACTCTTGGAACGCGGATCTGCTCCACCGTTTTTATACCTGAAACACTTGGATCGTCGAGGTGTAACAAAAGTACTTTTTCGATTGTTTATCAAAGACATGATTCCCGCAGTTTCATAATGATTGTTTTCACATAAACATGTGTCCAAATCCACCATTGGGTGGCTTAGTCGCGAACCTTATTCGCCTAAGTTTCAGAAAACACTCTGAGTGAAGAGCAACCCTCTCACTCTGGGGCTTAGCTGTGAACCAGATTCACCTAAGTTTCAAAAACACTTCGAGTGAAGAGCAACCCTCTTACTCATGGGCTTAGCTGCGACCCCGTACTCGCCTAAATTTCAAAAAACACTCCGAGTGAAGGGCAACTGAGGGACTCCTGGACTAGGGGGTGTCTAGATAGCCAGACTATCATCGTCAGCCGGACTCCAAGACCATGAAGATACAAGATTGAAGACTTCGTCCCGTGTCCGGATGGGACTTTCCTTGGCGTGGAAGGCAAGCTTGGCGATACGGATATGTAGATCTCCTACCATTGTAACCGACTCTGTGTAACCCTAGCCCTCTCCGGTGTCTATATAAACCGGAGGGTTTTAGTCCGTAGGACACACAACCATTACAACAATCATACTATAGGCTAGCTTCTAGGGTTTAGACTCCTTGATCTCGTGGTAGATCCACTCTTGTACTACCCATATCATCAATATCAATCAAGCATGAGTAGGGTTTTACCTCCATCGAGAGGGCCCGAACCTAGGTAAAAACATCGTGTCCCTTATCTCCTGTTACCATCCGCCTAGACGCACAGTTCGGGACCCCCTACCCGAGATCCGCCGGTTTTCACACCGACATTGGTGCTTTCATTGAGAGTCCTTTGTGCCGTCACCAATAGGAAGGATGCCTCTTCCCGTCTTCAAAGACGGTATCTTTGCCAAAGGAACCTTGGCCGCCGGCCAAACTATCCAGCTGGGTGGTTTTCTCATGACCGCCTGTTCGGCCACCGCTTCGACGATGACCTCTCGGGTCATCAAAAGCAATCTTCACGTCAACTCGGAATTTGCCGAGCAGCTAGATCCAATAGAGCTCTCGTCCGTAAACGAGCTCTTGGATCGCATCGCCGCCCTGGGAGTCGCTACAGACTACAATCAGATTGGGCTTAAAACCGATCTGAGAGAGATTAACTCTCCCCAGGTTACCCACCACATTGCGGTGGTAGAGGAACAACGCGGCGACTCTTCTCCTGTATTGAAAACAAGTCATGTCCGGGCTTTCGAACCCTCCACGCTGGATTCCCGCGGAGGGACGGACTTTGATCAAGCACTGAACCTAAATTCGGGCATCGGACCAGACTCATTGGACAACGTCCAACAATCCAAGCTTCCAAATTCGGAAACTTCTCGGCCCTTGAGCCTCGAGATGGGTAGGATTCTGGACTCAATTCCACCCACCCACCCAGACATATGCGATCTATCTCAAATCCGGCAAGAGCCCGCTAAAACAGTACATCATTACTGGGCCAGATTCCTCCTGGTTATGGACAGGATAAAGGACTGCCGAGAGGAAAACGCAATTTCAATTTTCTGCAATAATTGCACGGACAAGGGAATCTTGAACGCCGTCAGTCGCCGTGAAATTACACGCTTCGCCGACCTGGCGTCCATAGTACGAAAGTACTGTGCGATGGAGAGTTTCGGAAAACCGAAACTAAGTTTTGGGACAATCCGGCCCCGAATACAACCCTAGTCCGTAACAAAAGGGTGCATCACACTCAGGCACCAGGTACAGAAACCAAAAAGCAAAAACCCCATAAAGGGCACGGAACCGTACTGGAGGGATGGCTCAGCGGACCCTGTAAAATTCACAGTACAGAAGGCGCCACCCCAACACATAGCCTTCGAGCATGTTGGATATTGCGGCAGGTGGCCAAAAGTGGCGAGGAGCTTCTAGCCCCGGAAAACCACTCCAACAATACCAGTACGGTTTCAACAGTCTTTGAGACTTTCTCACAAAATAATATGCGAAAACGAACAATTCGCAGCCTCGCCGAAGTCTACCAAGTAGCAACAACAAATCCATGGAGCGACACGGCCATCACCTTCAACGCCAGCGACGAACCTAAATTTCGAACAGCCCGAGCACCAGCCGCATTGGTCCTCAGTCCAATAGTGGACGGCTTTCGTCTTACCAAGGTACTCATGGATGGCGGCAGCGGACTAAACCTCATCTACGAGGAAACTCTTCAAAAAATGGAAATAGACTGGAGCCGCATTGAGCGAAGCAGCACAACCTTTAGAGGAATAATCCCTAGCCGGGAAGCGCGCTGCACAGGAAAAATCACACTTGATGTGGTGTTCGGCTCGCCGGACAATTACAGGTCCGAAGAGGTCACGTTCCAAGTGGCCCCGTTCAGCAGCGGATATCACGCTATATTAGGACGAGAGGCATTCACAATTTTTCAAGCCATACCCCATTACGGGTACATGAAGCTTAAGATGCCTGGGCCCGGCGGAATAATCACTCTCGCTAGTGATCCGGACATAGCACTCCGCGCCGAAAACAAGACAGCCGCATTAGCCCTGGAGGCACTATCCGAAGCCCTAGCGGCAGAAGAACTCACTGCGCTGCGCTCTACGGTGAATAGGGACGATGTGATACTCGATAAGAGATCCAAGTCCACCTCCTTTAAACCAGCGGATGAAATAGTCAAATTCCAGGTCCATCCAACGGACCCAACAAAGACGGCCTCCATCGGGGCACAGTTGAACCCTGATGTAGATGCCGCACTGCGAGAATTCCTTCGGGAAAATTGGGACATCTTTGCCTGGCACCCTTCAGATATGCCAGGAATCCCACGCAGATTGGCAGAACACAGCCTAAACATCCTAAAAGGATTCAAGCCAGTCAAACAGGCTCTTCGGCGATTTTCCGAACCCAAAAGACAGGCAATGGGAGAAGAGCTAGCCAAACTACTGGAAGCCGGATTCATCAGAGACATCAAACATCCGGACTGGCTAGCAAACCTGGTAATGGTACCAAAGAAGGACAAATCCTGGCGCCTATGCGTCGATTTTAAAGACCTCAACAAGGCCTGCCCAAAGGATCCCTTCCCCCTTCCCCGCATAGACCAAATAATCGATGCTACTGCAGGGCACGATTCATTGTGCTTCCTTGACGCATACTCCGGCTACCATCAAATCAAGATGGCAGAAGCGGACCAAGCCGCAACGGCATTCATTACTCCATATGGACCATTCTGCTTCAACACGATGCCCTTCGGACTCAAAAACGCCGGCGCAACATATCAGCGCATGATTCAGACATGTCTGGCTACCCAGATCGGCAAAACAGTAGAGGCATACGTAGACGACGTAGTCGTCAAAACCAAACACGTCGAGACTCTAGTAGACGATTTGAGGCTCACATTCGACAACCTCCGAGCATATGACATTAAGCTGAATCCGGAAAAATGCGTTTTCGGCGTACCAGCCGGAAAGCTCCTGGGCTTCATTGTATCCGGTAGAGGAATTGAAGCAAACCCAGCCAAGATCCGAGCTCTGTCACAGCTGGATATTCCAAAAGACCTCAAACAAATACAAAAATTGACCGGATGCGTGGCGGCTCTAAGCCGCTTTATCTCCCGTTTGGGAGAAAAGGCATTGCCCCTCTATCGCCTCCTCAGGCGCACCGAACACTTCGAGTGGACGGATGCTGCCACTGCCGGACTCGAAGAAATAAAAGCCATATTGGCAACAAATCCGGTCCTGGCTGCGCCTAACCTGGGCGAACCAATGTTGTTATACATCGCGGCAACACATCAAGTTGTAAGCGCGGTACTCGTCGTCGAACGAGAAACAGAAGGGCATAAATTCCCTCTTCAAAAACCAGTGTACTACGTATCCACTGTCTTAACTCCCTGCAAGTCCCGTTACCCGCACTATCAAAAGATAGCGTATGCGGTGTTCATGGCATCCCGGAAGCTCCGACACTACTTTCAAGAGTGTTCGATAACAGTGGCCTCCGAAGTGCCCCTCAACGACATTATAAACAACCGCGACGCGACGGGCAGGATTGCAAAATGGGCCATTGAGCTCTTACCATTTGATATAACTTACAAACCTAGGCGAGCTATAAAGTCGCAAGTCTTGGCTGACTTTGTCGCTGAATGGACTGAAGCCGAACTCCCTAAAGAGTACGGCGCATACTCCAATTGGATTATGCACTTCGACGGCTCCAAAATGTTGGCCGGCTTGGGGGCTGGCGTCATATTGACGTCCCCAACCGGGGACACAGTCCAATACGTACTTCAGATAATGTACATGGACTCCAACAATGCAGCCGAATACGAGGCCCTCCTACATGGCCTCCGGATGGCAATCTCCATGGGCATTCAACGCCTAGAGGTGCGCGGGGATTCAAACCTTGCAATATCCCAAGTAAATGGAGACTTTGACGCCAAGGATCCGAAAATGGCAGCCTATCGTAACGCTGTCCTAAAAATGTCAGCTCGGTTCGAAGGACTTGAATTCCACCACGTAGCCCGGGATAATAACCAAGCAGCCGACGTATTGGCACGCATCGGCGCGAAACGCGACGCTGTCCCTCCAAACATCTTCCTGGAACGGCTCTTTAAGCCATCCGTACTATGGGAAGAGGAGTCCGGAAATAACAACCCGGAAGCAGCCGCACCACCCAACACAGAACAATCTGACATAATCGGCGACTCAGCCGATGAAATAACACCTTCAGCCCACGAAATAATGGCAGTAATCGCCCCGTGGACAGAGCCATTCCTAGCCTACTTACTTAGGCAGGAACTTCCCGAAGACCAAAATGAGGCCCGCTGCATAGTTCGGCGATCTAAAGCCTACAAGGTCCACGAGGGAGAACTCTATAAGAAAAGCACAACCGGAGTCCTTCAAAGGTGTATCTCCGAAGAGGAAGGGCGAAACCTTCTGGCTGAAATTCATGCCGGACTAGGCGGACACCACGCCGCAGCTCGGGCCCTTGTAGGCAAGGCATTCCGTACAGGATTTTATTGGCCGACGGCCCGGGCAGATGCTCAGGACTTAGTCCAAAGATGCGTCGGTTGTCAGCTCTTTGCTAATCAGAGCCATATGCCACCCACCGCCCTCAATACTATACCCATCACCTGGCCGTTCGCGGTCTGGGGGCTTGACATGGTTGGACCCCTTAAAGGGGGAACCCACAAGCAAAAGTACCTATTGGTCATGGTGGACAAATTCACCAAATGGATAGAGGCCAAGCCAGTTAAAACGGCAGAGTCCGGACCAGTGATAGACTTCATATCCGGGGTAGTACACCGTTATGGCGTCCCCCATAGCATCATTACCGATAACGGCACGAACTTCACGGCCGACGAGGTTAAATTATGGTGCAAAAATATGGGCATTAAGCTCGACTACGCTTCAGTCTATCATCCTCAAACCAACGGTCAAGTGGAACGAGCAAATGGTCTAATAATGAGCGGCATCAAACCTAGACTAGTGCAGTCCCTTACGGAATCTAACACGCACTGGGTAGAGGAGCTTGACTCCGTACTCTGGGGGCTGCGGACAACGCCCAACCGTACTACCGGATTCACACCATTTTTTATGGTATACGGCGCAGAGGCAGTTTTGCCCTGCGACATCATTCATGACTCACCTCGAGTGCGCATGTACGAAGAAAGAGAAGCCGAGCTGGATCGGCAGGACAGCTTGGACGCATTGGAGAAAGAACGCGACGTTGCCAAGGCTCGTTCCGCATTCTATCAGCAGCAGGCTCAAAGATATCAAAGCAGAGAAGTACGGGCTAAGACTTACAATGTTGGCGAACTAGTTCTACGCCTGCCGGACAAGAAAAAGGACAAGCTCAAGCCCAAATGGGAGGGCCCCTTCATTATCGATCAAGTCCTGACCGGCGGAGCGTACCGTCTGCGAAATGCATCGGACAACCGACTCGAGCCGAACCCATGGAACGCAGCCCGCCTCCGAAGATTCTACGCCTAGCGCCGGACTAAGAGTTCGTCTCCTTCCCCCGTCCAAATTTTTACACTTCAGCTGTCTTTCGTTTCTCTCTTTTCTCTCACCCTTTTCATAAAAGCCCTTAAAGGCCTACTTGCGCATTGTTCGCACACACTTGATGTGCTATCCGCACTCATTATACCTGGGGGCTTCTTTACCAGAAGCTTACTTATAAGGGCTTCATGCCCAGCACATGTGTCAAACTTCCACATGTACCTTTTATTCACCATTATATGCATCGATATGACTTAAGTTTTGGCCAAGCTGGGTTGCCTGGCTCCTGTGCTTACCCCTACGTTCCCGATTGTTCGGCTAGGAGGTAAAGGGAGCACCTCTGCGATTGTTACTGCCGGGTCAGCCGGATGTGTACCTCAGACTGGGTGAAGCCGAAAGCTAGCGTTCTTAAGGGAATATTCGGTCGGTGACTTGAAAGATGATTTTTTACCTATTTATTTATCTGCCCCCAGATGTTTTCCTGCTCTTTTCGCAGTCCGGACATGCACTTTAGGGCATGCCTCCCAGGGAAAGGAACCCTTAACGGAACTATTCTCCCTGGAAGATGTTTCTTACTAACCATGTAATATAACATAACTAGTTGGGCACTTGTCTGATAAAGCACTAATGACCCCTACGCCTGGTCTCCATGCATGCCCCGGTTGTTTCTTAACCGAGAAGGTATTCGGACACACTCCGGACTCTAGGGTCCCGAGGTTGAAGCGAAAAGGTCGGCAAAGACAAACGATCTACAATCCGGCTAGAAGGCATTTTACATGTCATTTTAAATACATTGTCAAATCGACTGACTGTACTCCTCCTCAATCCCGTCTAACAGGCTGTCTAATTTACAGTCCCGTTGGGAATATTTAGCGGCCAACTCTACTTGGCCGTACACTAAGCTCACAGGGATCTCCTTCCCATCGGGCCCCACAGGTCCGACCTCGGCCATGTGGTTGGGATCCGCCTTCTTGTACCGCGTCTTCACCATGGCCCAGGCCTCCCTGGCACCTTGGCGGCAGGCCGATATCTTCCATAAACGGAAGCGCTGCCGCGCTCCCTGAAGCTTCTCCGCAAGCTCTCCAAGGCCCTCGGGTAGGGAGAGGGACGGCCATAAAGGCCTGGACGACGCCGCTCATCGCCTGCCGAACTCGTTCGAGCAGTTGCACCAGCTCGGGAAGTTGATCACCCGTTGATACGGGCATCTCCTCCGCAGGGCGACCTGTGAGCACACCTACAGACATATTTCTGTCAATTGACTTCCTCGCCGAACTCTTCTTTTCAAAGGAGTTCGCTCAAGCACTTACTATAGATGCCGCGACGAAGCCGCTGATTCTCCTTCACGGAGCCAGACAGCTCGGCCCGAACACCTTTCAGCTCCTCTCCAAGCTGGGCGTGGGCATCCTGGAGTTTGTTCCTTTCCTGCTGCACCTTCGTCAGCACCCTCTCGCCGGCCTTCAGCTGGCGCAGTAGTTGTTGCTTGTCCGGATCCAGTCCGGCAACATCTGCAATATCATTGTCAGACTTACACGCACGCCGCACACCGCTTATCTTTTTGAAATAATGTGTTACCAGGAGGGGTCTCTGTGTTTCCTCCTGCGGCAGCGAGTGCGGCCTCAAGTTGGGCCTTGCACTCTTGTAGCTCCTGGGACAATTGGGTATTCTTCTCTGTAAGATCCTGCATATCAAATGATCCTTAAATCAGTTACTCTAACTACTTTAAGTCTCGGGGGCTACTGGCATATACAACTATTAAAATCTCTTACCCGTATGTCTTTTACATACTGCTCCGTGGCTCTGGTCAAACCATCTTGAGCAGCACGGAGGTGCGCGTCCCCCGCGTTAAAGGCATTCAACGCCTCAGGGGAGAAGCACGCGTCACGAAAAACTGTCCGGCGGCGCCTATGGTTCATGGCGCTCTCCACCTCAGACCTGGTGGCGGACAGTCTGTCGGCATGCTCCGTTGGAGGAGTATCCGGCTCGCGCCTTGCGCTCGCCTCCCCCTCCAGACCAGGTGTTGGAGCCTAGTTGGCAGAGGCTTGGTTGGCAACCTCTCCGCCCGCAGCCCGGCGAGCACTCTTTCTCCTGCAAAAGTCATGAGCATTCAAACACCTCCTAGGAACTTTGTCCTAAATGATGGTCGCGAGCTATACCGTTGCGGTGACGTTTCGATTCGCACCGCACCCCTCTTCCGCCTGCGGGGCCGGACTGACCCCTGTGGGTCAGCCGCCGCGGGTTCGGCTTCCCGCCTTGAAGGTACCTCCTGCGAGACACCATTGTATGCGGTGGTCAGAGATGCGCAAGGACGAAATAATGGTGTCAGGACTTCGGTCACAATCACCTGGGGAGCCAGAGATAGGCCGGGGTAGTCAGCCGTAATGGCGACTAGAGCATTATCCATGCTGAGTTGGTGAAACACCCCGTCAATTAGCTCCACCTTTATGTCCGAATCCTCTTTGGAGGACGGATCAAGGGATCTTTTTGGATCCTTGGGTTGTGGGGCCGGACTATGTATGCTATCCACAGTCCGGCGCAGTTCCTGCGTCAAAACCATAAAGTAAGATACTTAACTTTGAAGCGCGGGTCAGATAAATGAACATCCGCTTACCCAGCTCTGAGGGTTGCTCATGGAGGACCCATTCAATGGGCTCGTCTGGAGGAAGTCCTCCTTCTCCCCCTTGTACAGGCCGGATAGAATCTTCACTAGATCTTCGGCCGATCCCGGCCCTTGGCGGCCATGACGAGTGGCATCATTCTCCCCGTTGAAATCCCACATGGGGTGGCCCCTGTATTGCAGCGGCTGCACCCCCCGCATAATGAACATGGCCATGACTCCAATCATGGTCAATCCGGAATGGGCCAGTAACCTTATCCGGCCCATCAAATAATGGACGCTCTTGTCTTCCTCCAGCTGAGGGCTCCGCGGGCGCCAACTCAGGCGTTTCTTCAGAGGAGCATTGCTGAACTCCGGGAGGCCGATCCGAACAGGGTCCGGCAGTGGAGCGTCTTCTACATAAAACCATTCTGAAGGCCAGTCTTCGGACGCCTTCTTAGGGGTTCCGGATGGATATCCGGTCCCGGCGATGCGCCATATTTCGGCACCGCCCACTTGATATATTGACCCCTCGTGAGAGCGGGGTACGAGGCAGAATAGCCTCTTCCACAGCGCAAAGTGGGGCTCGATGCCCAGGAATAGCTCGCAAAGAGCTACGAAACCCGCGATATGCAGAATAGAGGCGGGCGTGAGGTGATGGAGCTGGAGTCCGTAGAACTCCAGAAGCCCGCGGAGGAACGGATGTACAGGAAATCCAAGCCCCCTTATCAGATAGGGGACGAAGCATACCCGCTCCCCTTTGTTGGGACTAGGGGTGGCCTCTGCTTGCTTCCCACCTTTGTAAGTGGCCAGCCCGGCTCGAACCGGGACCATAAAGGCCGGAGGAAGGTATCCCACCGCTTGGAGCGTCACCAGCTCGTTGTGCGGGACAGAACATCTCCTCCAATCTCCTGGCAGAGGGCTGGGAGCGCGAGAGGAGGAGCTGCGTCGACGGTCCATGATGGAATGGATTTTTGGTCAGAAGCGCTCCGATGAGTACTCGCGGAAGGAAGATGGTGGGATTTGGATCTGGATTCTTGCCTCTCTTATAGGCAGATTGTTTGCGCAGCTAGGGGGTAAAACATAAAAGATACCCTGGCTTTTCGCATTCATGCGACGCGTGGAAGAAGGCCATTATTGGGCGTGGAAGCCAAGGAGCGCAACATTTGTAAAAGAGCCGGACACTATCCGGCAAGCACATGGAATTTGAAGGAGAACCCGCCTTGCAACGCCGAAGACTATATATGCGCTGGACTCGACGTCATTGAAGCCTGGTTCGGGGGCTACTGAGGGAGTCCTGGACTAGGGGGTGTCCGGATAGCCGGACTATCATCGTCAGCCGGACTCCAAGACTATGAAGATACAAGATTGAAGACTTCGTCCCGTGTCCGGATGGGACTTTCCTTGGCGTGGAAGGCAAGCTTGGCGATACGGATATGTAGATCTCCTACCATTGTAACCGACTCTGTGTAACCCTAGCCCTCTCCGGTGTCTATATAAACCGGAGGGTTTTAGTCCGTAGGACACACAACCATTACAACAATCATACCATAGGCTAGCTTCTAGGGTTTAGCCTCCTTGATCTCGTGGTAGATCCACTCTTGTACTACCCATATCATCAATATCAATCAAGCAGGAGTAGGGTTTTACCTCCATCGAGAGGGCCCGAACCTGGGTAAAAACATCGTGTCCCTTGTCTCCTGTTACCATCCGCCTAGACGCACAGTTCGGGACCCCCTACCCGAGATCCGCCAGTTTTGACACCGACAGCAACCCTCTCACTCGAGGGCTTAGCTGCGAACCAGATTCGCCTAAGTTACAAAACACTCCGAGTGAAGAGCAACCCTATCACTGGGGAGCTTAGCTATGAACCAGATTCGCCTAAGTTACAGAACATTCTGAGCCAAGAGCAACCCTCTCACTCGGGGGCTTAGCTGCGATCCCGTACTCACCTAAGTTATAAAACACTCCGAGTGAAGAGCAATCCTCTCACTCAAAGGCTTAGCTGCGAACCAAATTAGCCTAAGTTACAAAAAATTCTGAGTGAAGGGAAATCCTTTCACTCGGGGACTTAGCTGCGATCCCGTACTCGCCTAAGTTTTAAACACACTCCAAGTGAAGAGCAACCCTCTCACCTGGGGGCTTAGCTGCAATCCCATACTTGCCTAAGTTAAAAAACACTCCGAGTGAAGAGCAACCCTCTCACTCGGGGGCTTAGCTGTGATCCCATACTCGCCTAAGTTATAAAACACTCTGAGCAAAGAGCAATCCTCTCACTCGGGGGCTTAGCTACGATCCCGTACTCACCTAAGTTTCAAACATACTCCGAGTGAAGAGCAACCCTCTCACTCGGGGGCTTAGCTGTGATCCCGTACTCGCCTAAGTTTCAAAAAACACTCTGAGGGAAAAGCAACCCTCTCACTCAAGGGCTTAGCTGTGATCCCGTACTCACCCAAGTTTTAACAACACGCCGAGTGGAGAGTAGTCTCTCACTCAGAAGGAACGAGGTGCACCCTGAGCTGCGCCACAAGTACAACGTCTGGATGCACTCTGAGCCGCGCCACAAGTACAACGTTTGGATGCACTATGAGCTGCGCCACAAGTACAATGTCTGGATGCACTCTGAGCTGTGCCACAAGTACAATGTCTACTCCGAGTAAAGCGCAATCCTCTCACTCGAGGACTGAGCTGCGGTCCCAGATCCGCCAAAGTAAAAAAAAATCCAAGAACATTGGAGACAAAGCAACTACATTCGAGTAAAACAACCAATTACGGAAAAATCCAACAAGTTTAGAACCACAAACAGAAGTACTCGGGCGTCAGGCCTGAAAGACTTTAATGATTACAAAATCACTCGGCATCCCGAGGCGAATAAATTCAAGATTATCAAGTTTATAACTCGGTGGGAGGAGGACTAGCTGGCTCGACGAAAGAGTCCAAGTCAATGCCATCTACAATGCGAGTGGCTGCGTCGATGAAGGTCTCCGTAAAAGATTGAAACTGAAGCTTTTTGGTGTTTGCCACCTGAAGAGCTTTCAGCTTCTCTTCCTTAGCGTTCTTGCAATGAACACAGACGAGTGATAGAGCCACATCAGCCTCACAGCGAGCAGCTGACTTCTTCCATGCCTGCACTCGGTCAGGCATGTCATTGAGTCGAGTTATCAGTGACTTGAGGTCGTTCAGAAGCACATCCTCTGGCCACAGCTCCTTATCTATCCGCGTCAGTGCAACTTTCAGTCGAGCGACATAGTCGAGGACACTAGCGAGGCGAGACTCCAGTCGTAGCACGTTCATAGAAGCTTCTTCCTTGACAAGAGAGTTTATGGGGTCCAGTCCTATCTCGATCCACCTGGTTTCTTCTTCGAAATTCTAACAGAATTCTACACTGAGTGAAAAATAGTGAATTGGCGGCAGCGTTGTGAAGAAGTTTTTCGATCCAGTCGGACGAGGGAAAATACCTTCAAGCATGAGGAACATCTTCTTGGAAAGACCACCCAGATAGGCTTGTAGTTCATCCCTCTTCCGAGTGAGAACATCCACTTTGTCAGCCAAGGCTACCTTCTCCTCCTTCAGCTGCACTGCTTCTTTCTTTGCCTCGTCAACAACAGTCTTCAGCTGGGCATTCTCCTCCTCCAACTTGCTGACTGAAGCTAGCTTCCTGTCAGCCAGTTCAGTCTTCCCACGCGCCATCTTCTGCGCCCCCGCAAGGTCAAGATCTTTCTACTCCAAGGCCTGCTTCATTTTGTCTAAAGAAACAACATTCTTCAGTCGGGCTTGGAATTGACGGTTTTCACTACACACATATGTTCGAGTGGAATCATGATGACCCACAAGTGTAGGGGATCTATCGTAGTCCTTTCAATAAGTAAGAGTGTCGAACCCAACGAGGAGCAGAAGGAAATGACAAGCGGTTTTCAGTAAGGTATTCTCTGCAAGCACTGAAATTGTAGGTAACAGATAGTTTTGTGATAAGATAATTTGTAACGGGTAACAAGCAATGAAAGTAAATAAGGTGCAGCAAGGTGGCCCAATCCTTTTTGTAGAAAAAGACAAGCCTGGACAAATTCTTATAATGAGAAAAGCGCTCTCGAGGACACATGGGAATTATCGTCAAGCTAGTTTTCATCACGCTCATATGATTCGCATTTGTTACTTTGATAATTTGATATGTGGGTGGACCGGTGCTTGGGTACTGCCCTTTCTTGGACAAGCGTCCCACTTATGATTAACCCATATTGCAAGCATCCTCAACTATAAAAGAAGTATTAAGATAAAGTTAACCATAGCATGAAACAAGTGGATCCAAATCAGCACCTTACGAAGCAACGCATAAACTAGGGTTTAAGATTCTGTCACTCTAGCAACCCATCATCTACTTATTACTTCCCAATGCCTTCCTCTAGGCCCAAATACGGTGAAGTGCCATGTAGTCGACGTTCACATAACAGCACTAGAGGAGAGACAACATACATCTCATCAAAATATCGAACGAATACCAAATTCACATGACTACTAATAGCTAGACTTCTCCCAGGTCCTCAGGAACAAACGTAACTACTCACAAAGCATATTCATGTTCATGATCAGAGGAGTATTAATATGCATTAAGGATCTGAACATATGATCTTCCACCAGATAAACCAACTAGCATCAACTACAAGGAGTAATTAACACTACTAGCAACCCACGGTTACCAATATGAGGTTTTGGTACAAAGATTGGATACAAGAGATGAACTAGGGTTTGAGAGGAGATGGTGCTGGTGAAGATGTTTATGGAGATTGACCCCCTCCCGATGAGAGGATCGTTGGTGATCACGATGGTGATGATTTCCCCCTCCCGGAGGGAAGTTTCCCCGGCAGAACAGCTCCGCCGGAGCCCTAGATTGGTTCTGCCAAGGCTCCGCCTTGTGGCGGCGGAGTTTCATCCCGTAAGCTTGCTTCCAGGGTAAAAGACTTCATACAACAAAAGATGGGCACCGGAGGGCCACCAGGGGGCCCACGAGGCAGGGGGCGCGCCCTGTAAGGGTGGGCGCGCCCCCACCCGCGTGGCCAGGGTGTCGGCCCCCTCTGGTACTTCCTTCGCTCAATAATTATCATTAATTCCAAAAATGACTTTCATGAAGTTTCAGGACTTTTGGAGCTGTGTAGAATAGGTTTCCAATATTTGCTCCTTTTCCAGCCCAGAATCCCAGCTGCCGGCATTCTCCCTCTTCATGTTAAACCTTGTAAAATAAGAGAGAATAGCCATAAGTATTGTGACAGAACGTGAAATAACAGGCCATAATGCAATAAATATCAACATAAAAGCATGATGCAAAATGGATGTATCAAATCACTCACTCGCCTCAAAGGGGAATGGGGAAAAGAAAAATGACAAGGCACGCAGTCGAAGAGTCGTTACCTCCCATGATTGCCACTTCATCTCGAGCCTTCTTCAGGTTCTCCTTAGCCAGATCCAGATCAAGCTTGAGTTGGGTTTTCTCCTGTTCCAAGGCAGCATACTGGGTTCCAAGCTCACAAGATTTCTACAACCAACAACAAGACAAGTCAATCGATAGAAACAAAGATCAGTTACTTCTGAGTGGAAAAGTGCAAGATCAAACCGCTATAGCAAAAAGAGTTCTAAGACTGTCGCCGAATCAAACATTCAACAACAGCCTCGGGGACTACACCCAGTGGGTGCACTTAGTGTGCCCCCACTAGTTTGATTTCCCACTTGGCATGGTCCGCCCAGCCCGAGTGGAAAGAAAAAAACATTTTGTTCTCAGACCACCGTTGATTGCCGGCAGTCGACCGCGATCTCGGGGACTACACCCAGTGGGTGCACTCAGCGTGCCCCCACTGGACCAAGATCTCACTCGACATGACCTATCTAATTCGAGTGAAAGAGCAACACAGCTACACAAATCACCCAGTGGGTGTACAGATGCAAGGTGCAAACCAACATCTTACAAATAATAAAGGAGTAGTTTTTAGATGGCATATCCTAACAAAGCAAGAATCAAGCTAGAAAGTCAATCAGAAATCAACTTACAATCCCACTTACTTGGACATTAGCTTGGAGGGCAGAGCTGACGTCGTAGGCAGCCTTGGTGGTGTCATACACCACCTTCAGTCAGTCCATCATCAGACCTTCCTGGAGCATAGCTTCTTTGGCAGCTCCCACTTGGTCCTGCAGGGTGTGATGCAGAGCAGACGGAACGGATGAAGGAACCGATGACGTGGCTGGTGGAGTTGGAGCTTGAGGTTGTGCAATTGGGCCGAAAGCCTAAGGAGTCGACGCCGAAGGCTGGTTAGTCGACAAAGGATCAACAAAAGAGATAGTAGCATGTACTGGATCATCAAGTTTCTGAACTACAGGCTCAGATGCCAGGCGAGGCACTTTGCTGGCGGGCACCCTCTTGCTCAAAGTCCTACCGCTTCTCCCTGTACTCCTCTGAGGCACTTCTTCATCATCATCATCGTCCGGAAGCTGGATAACATTTGTCGGCACTTCAAAACACTCGACAATAAGATTTCAGTCGTCCACCAAAACAGTTGGCAGAGTAAAAGCATGGTTGTGGAATCGTACATGCCCGAGAAGTGGCCGCGTCTACGGTCTCCGCATCACCCCGCTCCTCGTCGATGTTCATGGATGTTGCAGAAGTAGCAGCACTGAAAGTTCCAAATTTCACTCGGTCAAGCAAGAGAAGAGTTTGACAATGGAAACGAAAGACAAAGAAAAGAAACACTTACACTGAAGCAACATGCACGGCCACTTTGATCCTGGGCAGGGCCTTCCGGGGTTTCGGTGGAACAACCTTGGCCTGCTTCGTGGCCTTCTCCGATGGATCTGGGGTTGAAGTCTGAGTGCGCTTCAGAATTTTTGCACTCGGCGGGACTGCTTTGCCACGTCCTCCCACAGGGTCCTGCGACTGCTTGGAGCGTCATTCAGAGCGAGGCAGCGAGTCGACTTCCTCGCTGCTGCCAAAGTCCTTGTTGTCATCCTCACTGTCATCTGCATACTCATAGTCAGCACTCTCTCCATTACTCTCTACTCCTTGTTGGTGCTGCTCCCTGTTCAGCATCGAGTACATCTTGGTGAAAACCTACGAGACACAAGTTGCAAGTATCAGTCAGATTTCAAGACAGTTGCATATCAAAGAAGTTATAAACACTCAAGTGAAAAGACTTGACCTCTCCGGGTGCGTTCTGGGTGTCGAATGGCAAAATCCTCCTGGACCCTCCGGGGTTATCCTTGTCGCTAGTAATGCTCCGAAGCCACTGGGCCACCGTATCCTCATCAACCTCCTCCGGGTGGGTTCGAGCGGTGTCTTCTGGACCCGAATACATCCACATGGGATGGTCGCAAGCGTGCAAAGGCTGGATCGGTCAACTGAGGAATGCCTCCAACAGATCCATACCCATCACTCCGCCTTGAACCAATGCAACGACCGCGTCGACTAACATGAACACCTCACTTTCTTAGTCGCGGTTACTTTCAGTGAAGAAGGCTGACGGAGTCTATCAAAAGTGAAAGGGGGAGGTGAAGGAAATATGCCCTAGAGGCAATAATAAAGTTGTTATTTATATTACCTTATATCGTGATAAATGTTTATTATTCATGCTAGAATTGTATTATCTGGACACTTGAGACATGTGTGAATACATAGACAAAACAAAGTGTCCCTAGTATGCCTCTACTTAACTAGCTCGTTAATCAAAGATGGTTAAGTTTCCTAACCATAGACATGTGTTGTCATTTGATGAATGGGATCACATCATTAGGAGAATGATGTGATGGACAAGGCCCATCCGTTAGCTTAGCATAATGATCGTTAAGTTTTATTGCTATTGCTTCCTACATGACTTATACATATTCCTCACTATGAGATTATGCAACTCCCGAATACCGGAGGAACACCTTGTGTGCTATCAAACGTCACAACCTAACTAGGTGATTATAAAGTTTCTCTACAAGTGTCTCCGAAGGTGTTTGTTAGATTGGCATAGATCAAGATTAGGATTTGTCACTCCGAGTATCGGAGAGGTATCTCTGGGCCCTCTCGGTAATGCACATCACTATAAGCCTTGTATGCAATGTGACTAATGAGTTAGTTGCAGGATGAAGCATGACGGAACGAGTAAAGAGACTTGACAGTAACGAGATTGAAAAAGGTATGATGATACCGACGATCCAATCTCGGGCAAGTAACATACCGATGACAAAGGGAATAACGTATGTTTTCATTGCGGTTTGACCGATAAAGATCTTTGTAGAATAAGTAGGAACCAATATGAGCATCCAGGTTCCGCTATTGGTTATTGAACGGAGATGTGTCTCGGTCATGTCTACATAGTTCTCGAACCCGTAGGGTCCGCACGCTTAACGTTCGATGACAATTTGTATTATGAGTTATGTGTTTTGGTGACCGAAGATTGTTCGGAGTCCCGGATGAGATCACGTACATGAAGAGGAGTCTCGAAATTGTCGAGAGGTAAAGATTGATATATTGGACGATGATATTCAGACACCGGAAAGGTTTCGGAAAGGTTCAGGTATATTTTGAAGTACCAAGGGGTTACCGGAACCCCCCGGGGATGTATTGGGCCTACATGGGCCTTAGGGGAGAGAGAGGGGAGCCCGCAAGGGGAAGCACGCACCCCCCTCCAAGGGAGTCTGAATTGGACAAGGAGGAGGGGGCACGGCCCCCTTTCCCTCTCCCTCTCCCTTTGCTACATCAACCGCGTTAACATAACGCTACCGCTTTCGGTCTAAGAGGGTACGTGGACACACTCTCCCCCTCTCGTTGCTATGCATCTCCTAGATAGATCTTGCGTGATCGTAGGAAATTTTTTGAAATTGCATGCTATGTTCCCCAACAGTGGTATAAGAGCCAGGACTATGCGTAGATGATGTGCACGAGTAGAACACAAAGAGTTGTGGGCGATAATAGTCATACTGCTTACCACCAACGTCTTATTTTGATTCGGCAGTATTGTTGGATGAAGCGGCCTAGACCAACATTACATGACCACGTTCATGAGACCGGTTCCACCAATAGACAGGCTACTTGTTTTGCATAAAGGTAGCTGGCGGGTGTCTGTTTCTCCAACTTTAGTTGAATCGAATTTGACTATGGCCGGTCCTTGTTGAAGGTTAAAACAGCACACTTGACGAAAAATCGTTGTGGCTTTGATGCGTAGGTAAGAACAATTCTTGCTAGAAGCCCATAGCAGCCACGTAAAACTTGCAAGAACAAAGTAGAGGACGTCTAACTTGTTTTTGCAGGGCATGTTGTGATGTGATATGGTCAATACATGATGTGATATAAGTTATTGTATGAGATGATCATGTTTTGTAAAAGTTATCGGCAACTGGTAGGAGCCTTATGGTTGTCGTCTTATTGCATGAAATGCAATCGCCATGTAATTGCTTTACTTTATCACTAGGCGGTAGAGGTAGTTGTAGAAGCAATAGTTGGCGAGACGACAACGACACTACGATGGAGATCAAGGTGTCAAGCTGGTGATGCTGGAGATCATGACGGTGCTTTGAAGATGGAGATCAAAGGCACAAGATGATGATGGCCATATCATGTCACATATTTTGATTGCATGTGATGTTTATCTTTTATGCATCTTATTTTGCTTAGTACGGCGGTAGCATTATAAGATGATCCCTCATTAAATTTCAAGGTATAAGTGTTCTCCCTGAGTATGCACCATTGCTACAGTTTGTCGTGCCGAGACACCACGTGATGATCGGGTGTGAAAAGCTCTATGTTCACATACAACGGGTCATGCTGAGACACCACGTGATGATCGGGTGTGATAAGCTCTACGTTCACATACAACGGGTGTAAGACCGTTTTGCACGTGCAGAATACTCAGGTTAAACTTGATGAGCCTAGCATATACAAATATGGCCTCGGAACACTGAGACCGAAAGGTCGAACATGAATCATATAGTATATATGATCAACATAGAGTTGTTCACCATTGAAAACTACTCCATCTCACATGTGATAACCCACAAGTATAGGGGATTGCAACAGTTTTCGAGGGTAGAGTATTCAACCCAAATTTATTGATTCAACACAAGGGGAGCCAAAGAATATTCTCAAGTATTAGCAGTTGAGTTGTAAATTCAACCACACCTGGATAACTTAATATCTGCAGCAAAGTATTTAGTAGCAAAGTAGTATGGAAGTAACAGTACCAGTGGCAAAAGTAGCAGTAGCAGTTTTGTAGTAATTGTAACAGTGGCAACTGTAAAGTAACTAAGCAAAGAGCAATATGTGAAAAGCTCGTAGGCATTGGATCAGTAATGGATAATTATGTCGGATGTGATTCCTCATGTAATAATTATAACATAGGGTGACACAGAACTAGCTCCAGTTCATTAATATAATGTAGGCATGTATTCCGAATATAGTCATACGTGCTTATGGAAAAGAACTTGCATGACATCTTTTGTCCTACCCTCCCATGGCAGAGGGGTCCTATTGGAAACTAAGGGATATTAAAGCCTCCTTTTAATAGAGTATCGGACCAAAGCATTAACACTTAGTGAATACATGAACTCCTCAAACTACGATCATCACCGGTAAGTATCCCGATTATTGTCACTTCGGGGTTAACGGATCATAACACATAACAGGTGACTATAGACTTGCAAGATAGGATCAAGAACTCACATATATTCATGAAAACATAATAGGTTCAGATCAGAAATCATGACACTCGGGCCCTAGTGACAAGCATTAAGCATAGCAAAGTCATGGCAACATCAATCTCAAAACATAGTGGACACTAGGGATCAAACCCTAACAAAACTAACTCGATTACATGGTAAATCTCATCCAACCCATCACCGTCCAGCAAGCCTACGATGGAATTACTCACGCACAATGGTGAGCATCATGAAATTGGGGATGGAGGATGGTTGATGATGACAACGGCGACGGATTCCCCTCTCCGGAGCCCCGAACGGACTCCAGATCAGCCCTCCCGAGAGAGTTTAGGGCTTCGGCGGCTCCGTATCGTAAAAAGAGATGAATCCTTCTCTCTGATTTTTCTCCCCGAACATGAATATATGGAGTTGGAGTTCACATCGGTGGAGCTTCAGGGGGCCCACGAGGCAGCACTCCCTAGGGGGGCACCCTCGTGGATAGGGTGTGGGTCCCCTGACGTTGATTCTTTCACCAATATTTTTTATTTAATCCAAAAATTTGCTCCGTGGATTTTCATGTCATTCTGAGAACTTTTATTTCTGCACAAAAATAACACCATGGCAGTTCTGCTGAAAACAACGTTAGTCTGGGTTAGTTCCATTCAAATTATGCAAGTTAGAGTCCAAAACAAGGGCAAAAGTGTTTGGAAAAGTAGATACGATAGAGACATATCAACTCCCCCAAGCTTAAACCTTTGCTTGTCCTCAAAAAATTCAGTTGACAAACTGAAAGTGATAAAGAAAAACTTTTACAAACTCTGTTTGCTCTTGTTGTTGTAAATATGTAAAGCCAACATTCAAGTTTTCAGCAAAGATTATGAACTACCATATTCACAATAACACTTAGGTCTCATGTTTACTCATATCAATGGCATAATCAACTAGCGAGCAATAATAATAGATCTTGGATGACAACACTTTCTCAAAACAATCATAATATGATATAACAAGATGATATCTCGCTAGCCCTTTCCGAGACCGCAAAACATAAATGCAGAGCACCTCTAAAGATCAAGGACTGACTAAACATTGTAATTCATGGTAAAAGAGATCCAGTCATAGTCATACTCAATATAAATTAATAGTAATGCATGCAAATGACAGCGGTGCTCTCCAGCGGGTGCTTTTTAATAAGAGGATGATGACTCAGTATAAAAGTAAATAGATAGGCCCTTCGCAGAGGGAAGCAGGGATTTGTAGAGGTGCGAGAGCTCGATTTTGAAATAGAGATAAATAATATTTTGGGTGGCATACTTTCATTGTCAACATAACAACCGAGAGATCTCGATATCTTCCATGCTACACACTAGGCGGTTCCCAAACAGAATGGTAAAGTTTATACACCCCCACCACCAACAATCATCAATCCATGGCTTGCCCGAAACAACGGGTTCCTCCAACTAACAACAATCCTAGGGGAGTTTTGTTTGCAATTATTTTGATTTGATTTGAGCATGGGACTAGGCATCCCGGTGACCAGCTATTTTCTCGTGAATGAGGAGTGGAGTCCACTCCTCTTGAGAATAACCTGCCTAGCATGGAAGATACAGACAACCCTAGTTGATACATGAGCTGTTCGAGTATACAAAACAGAATTTCATTTGAAGGTTTGGAGTTTGGCACATACAAATTTACTTGGAACGGCAGGTAGACACCGCATATAGGAAGGTATGGTGGACTCATATGGAATAACTTTGGGGTTTATGGATTTTGGATGCACAAGCAGTATTCCCGCTTAGTACAAATGACGGCTAGAAAGAGACTGGGAAGCGACCAACTAGAGAGCGACAACAGTCATGAACATGCATTAAAATTAATCAACACTGAGTGCAAGCATGAGTAGGATATAATCCACCATGAACATAAATATCGTGGAGGCTGCGTTGATTTTGTTTCAACTACATGAGTGAACATGTGCCAAGTCAAGTCACTCGAATCATTCAAAGGAGGATACCACCCTATCATACCACATCACAACCACTTTAATAGCATGTTGGCACGCAAGGTAAACCATTATAAACTCCTAGCTAATTAAGCATGGCATAAGCAACTATAATCTCTAATTGTCATTGCAAACATGTTTATTCATAATAGGCTGAATCAGGAACAATGAACTAATCATATTTACAAAAACAAGATAGGTCGAGTTCGTAACAGCTTCTCTCATCTCAATCAGTCCATCTTATATCGTCATTATTTCCTTTCACTTGCACGACCGAACAGTGTGGATAATAATAATAGTGCATGTGCATTAGACTAAGCTGGAATCTGCAAGCATTCAATTCAAGAGAGAAGACAAGGTAATATGGGCTCTTGGTTAAATAAACAATAATGAATATGAGAGCCACTCAACATTTTTCATTATGGTCTTCTCCTTTCGACCCCCAAAGAAAAGAAAAGAAATAAAACTATTTACACGGGAAAGCTCCCAACAAGCAAAAGAAGAACGAGAAATCTTTTTGGGTTTTCTTTTAATTACTACTACTACAAGCATGGAAAGTAAACTAGCTAAAAGATACAACTATTTTTTTGGTTTTTCTTAAGGTTATTTAAACACACAAGAAGAAAGCAAGAAAAGGAAATAAACTAGAATGGATAGTACAATGAAAAAGTATGAGCACCCACGACTAGAATAGTGTGTGAACATGAATGTAATGTCAGTGAGAAATACGTACTCCCCCAAGCTTAGGCTTTTGGCCTAAGTTGGTTTGTGCCCATGGATTATAGTTGTAGTTGGGGTTGTACTGAGATGCAGCAGCCATTGCCTCACGAGCTGCAGCCTGGAGGCGAGCTGCCTATGTCCTCCTCTCATACTCATTTGCATCCTCCCTGGTTATCAAGTATCTCCTTTTTGCCTAAAAGTCAAAGAAACCAGGAGCAAGGAGAGCAATATGGATAGTGTGATGCCTATCAAAGATTAGTCGGTACTGGAGGAACTGTTCATTCCTCTCTAGAAACTGATGGCTAACCATGGCATTATAATCTAGATAAGCAAGAGGCAACTCCCTGTCACTTCGTGTATGGGTATACCAAGATAATTAGCTACACGAGTTGCATAAATCCCACCAAACAAATGTCCACATGTACCATGAAGATGTAGCCAACGTGCAACAATAGCCCCCAAGTATATTGTTTATCACCTAATACAACACTCTTGAGGACACTAAGATCAGGAACACACATGTGACATGCCTCCTCCTTGCCATTTATGCATCTACCTATAAAGAGAGCAAAATAATGTATAGCAGGGAGATGAATGATCCCTATGGTAGCTTGTGTGATTTCTCTGGATTCACCCACAGTGATACTAGCAAGAAAGTCTTTATATTCAGATTTACGAGGTTCATTGACATTGCCGCACTACGGGAGTTTACAAGCAGTATTAAAATCTTCTAGGTCCATGGTATATGATTTATCATAAATATCAAATAAAACAGTGTGAGAATTGCGTGTAGATGTGAATTTAAACCTTCTCACAAAGGAATCAGTAAGGTAGTAGTGTTGAGGGCACTTATCTAGCATGAAGTCCTCAAGATCAGCATTACGCACATATGCGTCAAATTCATCCTTGATGTCTGCTTTGACCATAAACTCCTCTGACGGCCATTCACAAGGCCGCACTTGAGCTTCCCTCGGTGGTTCATCGTCCTGCTCACGTATTGCGAGCCTGGGTCCTTGCTTCCTTGAAGAACCGCCTTGGTACATTTTCCTAGACATATTTCTTCCTCTAAAAAATTTCTGAAAATTTTAGTAACTCGAAATAAAAGAGAACCAAGCTCAACAAAATTGATAGCAACTACTCCCACAAGTTCCTAGAGACTATATCATGCATTAGAACTACTTGGTACCAAATAAATTTGACATGCAAGCTCAAGAATAGGGTCACCTAGGCAGCAAGAATTTGCAATGAATAAAGCACTAGAACAAAAACTAATTGGGCCATTGGAGGAGTCACATACCAAAGAACAATCCCCCAAAGCAGTTTTGTGAGTGGAGCTTTGAGCAAGGAGATCGAAAATGGCAGCAATATGAGCTAGAGCTCGTGCTTGAGCAGGTTGATGATTTTTTTGGGAGGAAGAAGAAGTATGTGGGTGCGGGAATAAATGGAGGGGGCCACCATGGGCCCATGAGGCAGGAGGCGTGCCCTAGGGGGGTGGGCACGCCCTGGACCCTCGTGGCCAGGTGCTTGGCCCCTCTGATGTGTTCTCAGTGCCAGATATTCTCAAATATTCTAGAAAAAATCATATTTCATTTTCAGGGCATTTGGAGAACTTTTACTTTCGGGGTATTTTTTATTACATGGATAAATCAGAAAACAAACAGAAAATATTATTTTAATTTAGTTAATCAAAATAACAGAAAGAAAAAAGAGGGTATAGAAGGTTGTGCCTTCTAACTTCATCCATCTCATGCTTGTCAAAAGGAATCCACTAACAAGGTTGATCAAGTCTTGTTAACGAACTCATTCTGAATAACGTGGAACTGAAGAAATTTTGAATAACACTAGGTTACCTCAACGGGGATATGCACATCCCCAATAATAAGAATATCATATTTCTTCTGGACAGTAGGAAGAGGAAATTCAAAACCTCCAATAATAATCGATGGGATTTTTCCAAGAATTGATACTGTGAACCTGAGGTTGCTTCCTCGGAAAGCGTACCATATGCTCATTACCATTAACATGAAAAGTGACATTGCCTTTGTTGCAATCAATAACAGCCCATGCAGTGTTTAAAAAGGGTCTATCAAGGATAATCGACATACTATCGTCCTCGGGAATATCAAGAATCACAAAGTCCGTTAAGATAGTAACGTTTGCAACCACAACAGGCACATCCTCACAAATACCGACAGGTATAGGGGTTGATTTATTGGCCATTTGCAAAGATATTTTAGTAGGTGTCAACTTATTCAATTCAAGTCTACGATATAAAGAGAGAGGCATAACACTAACACCGGCTACAAGATCACATAAAGCAGTTTTAACATAGTTTCTTTTAATAGAGCATGGTATAGTTGGTACTCCTGGATCTCCTAGTTTCTTAGGTATTCCACCCTTAATAGTATAATTAGCAAGCATGGTGGAAATTTCACCTTCCGGTATCTTACTTTTATTTGTAACAATATCTTTCATGTACTTAGCATACAGATTCATTTTAAGCATATCAGTTAAACGCATATGCAAAAAAATAGGTCTAATCATTTCAGGAAAGCGCTCAAAATCCTCATCATCCTTTTCCTTGGATGGTTTAGGAGGAAAAGGCACGGGTTTCTAAACCCATGGTTCTCTTTCTTTACCATGCTTCCTAGCAACGAAGTCTCTCTTATCATAACGTTGATTCTTTGATTGTGGGTTATCAAGATCAACAGAAGGTTTAACCTCTACATCATTATTATTGCTAGGTTGATCATCAACATGAACATTATCATTAACATTATCACTAGGTTCATGTTCATCACCAGATTGTGTCTCAGCATCAGAAATAGAAATATCATTGGGATTCTTAGGTGCGTCTACAACAGGTTCACTAGAAGGATGCAAAGTCCTATCACTTTTCTTCTTCTTCTTAGAAGGACTAGGTGCATCTACATTATTTCTCTGAGAATCTTGCTCAATTCTCTTAGGGTGGCCCTCAGGATAAAAAGGTTCCTGAGTCATTTTACCACCTCTAGTCATAACTCTAACAACATTATCATTTTTCTTATCATTTAATTCATTGAGAAAATCATTTTGAGCTTTAAGCACTTGTTCTACTTGAGTAACCATAGAAGCATGTTTACTAATGAGTTTAAGATCACCTTTAATTCTAGACATATAATCACTCAAGTGTCCAATCATATAATCATTACTTTTCAATTGTCTACCAACATAAGCATTGAGATTTTCTTGTTTAGCCATAAAGTCATCAAACTCATCCAAGCATTGGCTAGCAAACTTAGTAGACGGGATTTCTACTTTATCATATCTATAGAGAGAATTTACCTCTACTACCTGTGTCAGGTTATCAAGACCATGTATTTCTTCAATAGGTGGTATATTAAGGCCATGTATTTCTTCAACAGGAGGTAAATTCTTAATATCTTCAGCTTTAATACCCTTTTATTTCATAGATTTCTTTGCCTCTTGCATATCTTCAGGACTGAGAAATAGAACACCCCTTTTCATCGGAGTTGGCTTAGGAGTTGGTTCAGGAAGTGTCCAATTATTTTCATTAGTCAACATATTATTCAATAACAACTCAGTTTGATCAACTGTTCTTTCCTTGAACACACATCCAGCACAACTATCCAGATGGTCTCTGGAAGCATCGGTTAGTCCATTATAAAAGATATCAAGTATTTCATTTTTCTTGAGAGGATGATCAGGCAAAGCATTAAGTAATTGGAGAAGCCTCCCCCAAGCATGTGGGAGACTCTCTTCTTGAATTTGCACAAAATTATATATTTCCCTTAAAGCAGCTTGTTTCTTATGAGCAGAGAAGTAATAAATCATATCCTGGGGACTACGCACACAACCAGGATCAAGAGAGTTAAACCATGTTTTAGCATCACCCTTTAATGAGAACAGAAATATCTTAAGGATATAATAGTAGCAAGTTTTCTCATCGTTAGTGAATAGGGTGGCTATATCATTCAATTAAGTAAGATGTGCCACAACAGTTTCAGATTCATAGCCATAGAAAGGATCAGATTCAACCAAAGTAATTATCTCAGGATCGGTAGAGAAATCATAATCCTTATCAGTAACACAGATAGGTGAAGTAGCAAAAGCAGGGTCATATTTCATTCTAGCATTCAGAGACTTTTGTTTCAGCTTAGCTAATTAATTCTTAAGATCAGATTATCATTGCAAGCAAGAAAATCCCTAGCAGTTTCTTCATCCACAACATAACCCTCAGGCACAACATGCAATTCATATCTAGGGGGAGAATATTCATCATCACTTTCATCAATATTATCAGTTTCAATAGTTTCATTCTCTCTAGCCCTAGCAAGTTGTTCATCAAGAAATTCACCTAATGGCACAATAGTATCAAGCATAGAAGTAGTTTCATCATCATGCATAGCATAAGTGGCATCATCAATAACATGCGACATATCAGAATTAATAGCAGAAGCAGGTTTAGGTGTCGCAAGTTTACTCAAAACAGAAGGAGAATCTGGTGCAGAGCTAGATGGCAGTTCCTTACCTCCCCTTGTAGTTGAGGGAAAATCTTAGTTCTTTCATCTTTCAAGTTCCTCATAGAGATCAGTAGATATAAATCCCAAGTGACTCAAAGAATAGAGCTATGCTCCCCGGCAACGGCGCCAGAAAATAGTCTTGATAACCCACAAGTATAGGGGATCACAACAGTTTTCGAGGGTAGAGTATTCAACCCAAATTTATTGATTCGACACAAGGGGAGCCAAAGAATATTCTCAAGTATTAGCAGTTGAGTTGTCAATTCAACCACACCTAGATAACTTAATATCTGCAACAGTATTTAGTAGCAAAGTAGTATGGAAGTAACGGTAACAGTGGCAGAAGTAGCAGTAGCAGTTTTGTGGTAATTGTAACAGTGGCAACGGTAAAGTAACTAAGCAAAGAGCAATGTGTGAAAAGCTCGTAGGCATTGGATCAGTGATGGATAATTATGTCGGATGTGATTCCTCATGCAATAGTTATAACATAGGGTGACACAAAACTAGCTCCAGTTCATCAATGTAATGTAGGCATTTATTCCGAATATAGTCATACGTGCTTATGGAAAAGAACTTGCATCACATCTTTTGTCCTACCCTCCCGTGGCATCGGGGTCCTATTGGAAACTAAGGGATATTAAGGCCTACTTTTAATAGAGTACTGGACCAAAGCATTAACACTTAGTGAATACATGAACTCCCCAAACTACGGTCATCACCGGTAAGTATCCTGATTATTGTCACTTCGGGGTTAACGGATCATATCACATAATAGGTGACTATAGACTTGCAAGATAGGATCAAGAACTCACATATATTCATGAAAACATAATAGGTTCAGATCTGAAATCATGGCACTCGGGCCCTAGTGACCAGCATTAAGCATAGCAAAGTCATAGCAACATCAATCTGAGAACATAGTGGACACTAGGGATCAAACCCTAACAAAACTAACTCGATTACATTGTAAATCTCATACAACCCATCAACGTCTAGCAAGCCTACAATGGAATTACTCATGCACAGCGGTGAGCATCATGAAATTGGTGATGGAGGATGGTTGATGATGACGACAGCGACGGACTCCCCTCTCTGGAGCCCCGAACGGACTCCAAATCAGCCCTCCCGGGAGAGTTTAGGGCTTGGCGGTGGCTCCGTATCGTAAAACACAATGAATCCTTCTCTCTGATGTTTTTCTCCCCGAACGTGAATATATGGAGTTGGAGTTGACATCGGTGGAGCTTCAAGGGGCCCACGAGGCAGGGGGCATGCCCCCCACCCTCGTGGACAAGGTGTGGGCCCCCTGACGTTGATTCTTTCGCCAATATTTTTTATTAAATCCAAAAAGTTGCTCCGTGGTTTTCACATCATTCCGAGAACTTTTATTTCCGCACAAAAATAACACCATGGCAGTTCTGCTGAAAATAGCGTCAGTCCGGGTTAGTTCCATTCAAATCATGCATGTTAGAGTCCAAAACAAGGGCAAAAGTGTTTGGAAAAGTAGATACGACGGAGACGTATCAACATGATGATCGGAGATGGTTTAGTTGATATGGATCACGTGATCATTTAGATGACTAGAGGGATGTCTATCTAAGTGGGAGTTCTTAAGTAATATGATTAATTGAACTTATATTTATCATGAACTTAGTCCTGATAGTTTTTTGCATATATATGTTGTTGTAGATCAATGGCCCGTGCTACCGTTCCCTTGAATTTTAATGCTTCCTAGAGAAAGCTAAATTGAAAGATGATGGTAGCAACTACACGGACTGGGACCGTAACTTGAGGATTATCCTCATTGCTGCACAGAAGAATACGTCCTTGAAGCACCGCTAGGTGCAAGGCCCATTGGAGGAGCAACTCCAGACGTTATGAACATCTGGCAAACTAAAACTGATGACTACTCGATAGTTCAGTGTGCCATGCTTTACGGCTTAGAATCGGGACTTCAAAGACGTTTTGAATGTCATGGAGCATACGAGATATTCTAAGAGTTGAAGTTAATATTTCAAGAAAATGCCCGAGTTGAGAGATATGAAGTCTCCAACAAGTTTTATAGTTGCAAGATGGAGGAGAACAGTTTTGTCAGTGAACACACACTCAGAATGTCTGGGTACCATAACCACTTGACTCAGCTGGGAGTTAATCTTCCTGATGATAGTGTCATTGACAGAGTTCTTCAACCACTACCACCAAGCTATAAAGGCTTCGTGATGAACTATAACATGCAAGGGATGGAAAAGACAATTCCCGAGCTCTTCGCGATGCTTAAGGCTGCAGAAGTAGAAATCAAAAGGAGCATCAAGTGTTGATGGTTAACAAGACCACTAGTTTCAAGAAAAAGTGCAAAGGGAAGAAGGGGAACTTCAAGAAGAATAGCAAGCAAGTTGCTTCTCAAGGGAAGAAGCCCAAGTCTGGACCTAAGCGTCAAACTGAGTGCTTCTACTGCAAAGGGACTAGTCACTTGAAGCGGAACTAGCCCAAGTATTTGGCGGATAAGAAGGATGGCAAAGTGAAAGGTATATTTGATATACATGTCATTGATGTGTACCTTACTAATGCTCGTAGTAGCGCTTGGGTATTTGATACTGGTTCTATTTCTCATATTTGCAACTCGAAACAGGTGCGACGGATTAAGCGAAGATTGGCTAAGGACAAGGTGACGACGCGCGTCGGAAATGGCTCAAAGGTCGATGTGATCGTCGTTGGCATGCTACCTCTACATCTACCTTCGGGAATTTTAGAGCCGAATAATTGTTATTTGGTGCCAACATTGAGCATGAACATTATATCTGGATCTTGTTTGATGCGAGACAGTTATTCGTTTAAATCAGAGAATAATGGTTGTTCTATTTATATGAGTAATATCTTTTATGGTCATGCACCCTTGATTAGTGGTCTATTTTTGTTGAATCTCGATCGTAGTGATACACATATTCATAATATTGAAGCTAAAAGATGCAAAGTTAATAATGATAGTGCAACTTATTTGTGGCACTGCCGTTTAGGTCATATTGGTGTAAAGGACATGAAGAAACTCCATGCTGATGGGCTTTTGGAATCACTTGATTATGAGTCACTTGATGCTTGCGAACCATGCCTCATGGCAAGATGGCTAAGACTCTGTTCTCCGGAACAATGGAGTGAGCCACTGACTTATTGGAAATAATGCATACTAATGTATGCGGTCCGATGAGTGTTGAGGCTCGCGGCGGGTATCGTTATTTTTTGACCTTCATAGATGATTTGAGCAGATATGGGTATATCTACTTAATGAAACATAAGTCTCAAACATTTGAAAAGTTCAAACAATTTCAGAGTGAAGTGGAAAATCATCGTAACAAGAAAATAAAGTTTCTACGATCTGATCGTGGAGGTGAATATTTGAGTTATGCGTTTGGTCTTCATTTGAAACAATGTGGAATAGTTTCGCAAATCACGCCACCTGGAACACCACAGTGTAATGGTGTGTCCGAACGCCGTAACCGTACTTTATTAGACATGGTGCGATCTATGATGTCTCTTACTGATTTACCACTATTGTTTTGGGGTTATGCTTTAGAGATGACTGCATTCACGATAAATAGGGCACCATCTAAATCCGTTGAGATGAAACCATATGAATTGTGGTTTGGCAAGAAACCTAAGCTGTCGTTTCTTAAAGTTTGCGGTTGCGATGCTGATGTGAAAAAGCTCCAACCTGATAAGCTCGAACCCAAATCGGAGAAATGCGTCTTCATAGGATACCCAAAGGAAACTGTTGGGTACACCTTCTATCACAGGTCCGAAGGCAAGATATTCGTTGCTAAGAATGGATCCTTTCTAGAGAAGGAGTTTCTCTTGAAAGAAGTGAGTGGTAGGAAAGTAGAACATGATGAGGTAATTGTACCTTCTCCCGAATTGGAAAGTATTTCATCCACAGAAATCAGTTCCAGTGATGCCTACACCAATTAGTGAGGAAGTTAATGATGATGATCATGAAACTTTAAATCAAGTTACTACTGAACCTCATAGGTCAACCAGAGTATATTCCGCACCAGAGTGGTAAGGTAATCCTGTTCTGGAAGTCATGTTTTTAGACCATGACAAACCTACGAACTATGAGGAAGCGATGATGAGCCCAGATTCCATGAAATGGCTTGAGGCCATGAAATCTAAGATGGGATCCTTGTATGAGAACAAAGTGTGGACTTTGGTTGACGTCGACTTGCCCGGCGATCGGCAAGCCATAGAGAATAAATGGATCTTCAAGAAGAAGACTGACGCTAACGGTAATGTTACTGTCTACAAAGCCCGACTTGTTGTGAAAGGTTTTCGACAAGTTTAAGGGGTTGACTAAGATGAGACCTTCTCACTCGTAGTGATGCTTAAGTCTGTCCGAATCATGTTAGCAATTGCCGCATTTTATGATTATGAAATTTGGCAAATGGATGTCAAAACTGCATTCCTTAACGGATTTGTTAAAGAAGAGTTGTATATGATGCAACCAAAAGGTTTTGTCGATCCTAAAGGTGCTAACAAAGTGTGCTAGCTCCAGCGATCCATTTATGGACTGGTGCAAGCATCTCAGAGTTGGAATATATGCTTTGATAGTGTGATCAAAGCATATGGTTTTATACAGACTTTTGGAGAAGCATGTATTTACAAGAAAGTGAGTGGGAGCTTTGTAGCATTTCTAATATTATATGTGGATGACATATTGTTGATTGGAAATAATACAAAATTTCTGGATAGCATAAAAGCTAGTTGGATAAGAATTTTTCAATGAAAGACCTCGGTGAAGCTGCTTATATATGGGCATCAAGATCTATAGAGATAGATCAAGACGCTTAATTGGACTTTCACAAAGCACATACCTTGATAAAGTTTTGAAGAAGTTCAAAATGGATCAGTCAAAGAAAGGCTTCTTCCCTATGCTACAAGGTGTGAAGTTGAGTCAGACTCAATGCCCGACCACTGCAGAAGATAGAGAGAAATGAAAGTCATTCCCTATGCCTCAGCCATAGGTTCTGTCATGTATTCAATGCAGTGTACCAGACCTGATGTGTGCCTTGCTACAAGTTTAGCAGGGAGGTACCAAAGTAATCCAGGAGTGGATCACTGGACAGCGGTCAAGAACATCCTGAAATACCTAAAAAGGACTAAGTATATGTTTCTCATTTATGGAGGTGACAAAGAGCTTGTCGTAAATGGTTACGTCGATGAATACTGATCCGGATGACTCTAAGTCGCAAACCGGATACGTATTTATATTGAATGGTGGAGCTGTCAGTTGGTGCAGTTCCAAGCAGCGCATCGTGGCGGGATCTACATGTGAAGCAAAGTACATAGCTGCTTCGGAAGCAGCAAATGAAGGAGTCTGGATGAAGGAGTTCATATCCGATCTAGGTGTAATACCTAGTGCATTGGGTCCAATGAAAATATTTTGTGACAATACTGGAGCAATTGCCTTAGCGAAGGAATCCATATTTCACAAGAGAACCAAACACATCAAGAGATGCTTCAACTCCATCCGCGATCAAGTCAAGGAGGGAGACATAGATATTTGCAAAATACATATGGATCCGAATGTTGCAGACCCATTAACTAAGCCTCTTCCATGAGCAAAACATGATCAACACCAAGACTCCATGGGTGTTAGAATCATTACTATGTAATCTAGATTATTGACTCTAGTGCAAGTGGGAGACTGAAGGAAATATGCCCTAGAGGCAATAATAAAGTTGTTTTTATATTTCCTTATATCATGATAAATGTTTATTATTCATGCTAGAATTGTATTAACCGGAAACTTGATACACATGTGAATACATAGACAAAACAAAGTGTCCCTAGTATGCCTCTACGTAACTAGATCGTTAATCAAAGATGGTTAAGTTTCCTAACCATAGACAGGTGTTGTCATTTGATGAACGGGATCACATCATTAGGAGAATGATGTGATGGACAAGACCCATTCGTTAGCTCAGCATAATGATCATTAAGTTTTATTGCTATTGCTTTCTTCATGACTTATACATATTCCTCTAACTATGAAATTATGCAACTCCTGTATACCAGAGGAACACCTTGAGTGCTATCAAACGTCACAACGTAACTAGGTGATTATAAAGATGCTCTAGAGGTGTCTCTGAAGGTGTTTGTCGGGTTGGCATAGATCAAGATTGGGATTTGTCACTCCGAGTATCAGAGAGGTATCTCTGGGCCCTCTCGGTAATGCACATCACTATAAGCCTTGCAAGCAATGTGACTAATGAGTTAGTTGTGCTATGATGCATTATGGAACGAGTAAAGGGAATTGCCGGTAACGAGATTGAACTAGGTATGATGATACCGACGATCGAATCTCGGGCAAGTAACATACTGATGACAAAAGGAATAACGTATGTTGTCATTGCGATTTGACCGATAAAGATCTTCATAGAATATGTAGGAACCAATATGAGCATCCAGGTTCCGCTATTGGTTATTGAAAGGATCGAGAAGAGGTGTCTAGATGGGGGTGATTAGACCTTTAACACACAAAGTTAGCAGTTTTTAAGTTTTTCAAGTTTAGGTGGAGTTTAAGCACAAGTTTAACCATTCACAATACATATCAAGCAAGCATGCAAAGAGTATATGGGCAGCAGAAAGTAAAGCATGCAACTTGCAAGAAAGTAAAGAGGTGGGATTGGAGTGTGCAAACGCAATTGGAGACATGGATGTTTTTGGCATGGTTCCGATAGGTGGTGCTATCGTACATCCACGTTGATGGAGACTTCAACCCACTAAGGGTAACAGTTGCGCGAGTCCATGGAGGGCTCCACCCACGAAGGGTCCACAAAGAAGCAACCTTGTCTATCCCACCATGGCCATCGCCCACGAAGGACTTGCCTCACTAGGGTAGATCTTCACGAAGTAGGCAATCTCCTTGCCCTTACAAACTCCTTGGTTCAACTCCACAATTTTGTCGGAGGCTCCCAAGTGACACCAAACCAATCTAGGAGACACCACTCTCCAAAAGGTAATAGATGGTTTGTTGATGATGAACTCCTTGCTCTTGTGCTTCAAATGATAGTCTCCCCAACACTCAACTCTCTCTCATAGGATTGGATTTGGTGGACAGATGATTTGAGTGGAAAGCAACTTGGGGAAGGCTAGAGATCAAGATTCATATGGTTGGATTGAAATATCTTGGCCTCAACACATGAGTAGGTGGTTCTCTCTCAAAAAATGAATGCTGGGAGTGTAGGCACATTCTAATGGATTTCCTCACGAATGAGGAGAGGGTGGAGGGGTAATATATAGCCTCCACACAAAATCTAACCGTTACACACAATATACCAAACTCGGTGGGACCGAATCAGAAAACTCGGTCGGACCGATTCAGTACATAATGTGACCGTTAGGCAATTTCGGTGGGACCGACATGTCAACTCGGTGGGACCGATATCATTAGGGTTAGGGCATAACGTAATCTTGGTTTGACCGATTACACAAACTCTGTTGGACCGACTTTGGTAATAAGCTAACCAGAGAGTTGGTCAGGCAAACTCGGTGGGACCGATTCACTCATCTGGGTTGGACCGAAGCGTTACGGAAAGGAAACAGAGAGCTTGCATTCAGACTCGGTGGGACCGATCGGTCCTCTTGGTTAGACCGAAATGTTACGAAGGGAAACAGAGAGTTTGCAACCCCATCTAGGTGAGATCGAGATCCATCGGTGAGACCGAATTGAGTAGGGTTTCTGGCAGTGACTATGTCAAATGAACTCGGTGGCGCCGGATGGATCAAATCGGTGGGGCCGAGTTTGACTTTTGATTTGGGACATATGTGGATATGAGAAAGTGGTTGAGGGATTTGGAGCATATCACTAAGCATTTTGAGCAAGCAAGCCATTAAGCAACACCTCATCCCCTTTTAATAGTATTGGCTTTCCTATAGACTCAATGTGACCTTGGATCACTAAAATAGAAAATGTAGAGTCCTTAGCTTTAGAGCTTGAGCCAATCCTTTGTCCTTAGCATCTTGAAGGGGTTCCACATCCTCTTGTCCATGCCACTCCACTGTTGGACTTATCCAAAATACACTAGATAAAAGTATTAGTCCAACAAGAGATATGTTGACATTAATTACCAAAATCACCCAGGGAGCACTTGTGCTTTCAATCTCCCTCTTTTTGGTAATTGATGACAACATACATCAAAGCTTTAGATAAAGATATAGAGAAAAGCAAGTAAAGCTTTGGAAGGACATGTAACATGCATAGACTCCCCCTACATGTATGAAAGCATGCGAATATGGAACATAAGATCATGTGAGTGCATAATCATGACAGCGCGAGCAATGTGTTACATGTATCTTGGCTATATGCATCAGAGTAAATCGTGTGAATATGAGAAAGTACCTTCATGTTCATGAGTCCTTCTTGCAAACAATATGTACATCAGCAAGAGATCCTCATGTACATGAATGTGATGCATATACTTACCTTGTGGCTTTGAGCTAGCTTTGGAAGAGATGAACCTGAGAAAACAAGGTTAGACAACACAAAGACATCTACTAAGCAGAGCAAGAGCAGTAACCACAAGAGTACCAAGATTTGGGATGACGTGTAGAGAGTGAGTACTAGGTACTCTATTTGAGTGCAGACATGTCCCCAAAAGGTAAAGATATGCAATGAATTCGAAGATTTTCTTCCCTTAGATATCTTGCTCCCCCTGAATCTTATATGGGATATTGGGAGAAGATAGGGAACAGAAAATCAGAGCAAAGCCAACATACAAACAAAACATAAACAACATGAACATGTCTTTCCCCTCTAAAGACATGTAACTTCTCTCCTCTTGGAATACCAAGCAGCTGGGGTCTCTCTATGATGTGATAATTTAACACTCTTTCCCTTTTGATATGATTAAGCTTTGATGTGAGCTCTCTCTCCCCCTTTGACATCAATTTCCAGGAAGGGTCTTCTGGAGTGTGAGTCAAAATAGGTTTGGTCCTTGAGTCACATGGCAACATAGCAGGGAAAAATAAAGTGCTGGTAGAGGATAAGAATCATTGAGTGGAGTTGGAACAAAAGTCCAGGAAGTAAATGACAAAGTGTTTTCTTAGCATTGAAATTGGCTATACCGAGTTGATTCCTTCGGTGGCACCGAAAAGTGTCGGTGTCACCGAAAGAGGCAAATTGGTTTGACTGAGTTCATCACAGAGAAAGCACTAGTCACCTCAGCTCACTAAGCGAATAAGATCTTAAAAGGATTTGCAAGGAATTGAATGCAGAGAAATGCAGAACAGAAATAAAAGAGAAGAAATCTAGATGAAGTTTTTTTAAAGAGAACAAGTATGCATGAGACAAATGCGAGAACAAGGAAAAATGCTAGAGAACTTCATCTAGAATTGGTCGGCGACAAAGTCACCTATGTTAGAGTGTATTGACTTAGGAGTCAAAGTTAAGACACTTGATCATAGGTCATACTCATCGTTTAAGCCCAAAATGGGGTTGCCATTTTTCATTTAAGCACTTTGATGTATTCTCATCTTGTTGAGATGCTTTGACCCATGACTTGGGGTAAAGCTTCTCTAAGATGGAATAACATACCTTGGGTGGTGGTGTTGATCTTGATCATGTAGTTGAACTTGTGTGGGATGCTCAATGTTGATGTAGTTCATTTGGAGCACCACTTGTAATTGGAGTTCATCTACCTACATGGATTAGATTTGCAAGGAAGAGCACTTGTGTATCCAAAATTACAATCATGAAATTTGACTTAGGAATTTGTCAAAGGATATATTTGAAGGGTTTCATGCTTCCTTGTCTTCAACCACCGTAAAGTAGAGACTTGGTGATGTAGAGATTGCTCAAGATGTGAGTGAGTTGCAATCTCATAGATTTAGATTCATCCAAGTACCTACAAGAGTTAGATGACATGCAAGGGTGCAAATATATCCAAGATATGTGATTATCATCATAAGATAAATATCAAGGATTAGTCATAGGCTCATGTCTTGCATGTATCCAAATGGAGTTCCTACTCCAAGTTTGAAGCATCAATGATGTTCAATTCACCTCTCAACCTGCAAAACACTTTCTCATCAAGTGGTTTAGTGAATATACCCGCCAATTGCTTGTCGGTGCAAACATGCTTAAGGTTAATATCACCCTTAGCAACATGATCTTGAATTAAATGATGACGAACTTCAATGCTTAGTTCGAGAGTGTTGCACGGGAATGTGAGCAATCTTAATAGCACTTTCATTGTCACAAAGCAAAGGAACATGTTTCACATATATCCCATAATCTTTAAGATTTCGGGTCATCCAAAGTAATTGAGCACAACATGAACCGGCGGCAATGTATTCCGCTTCGGCGGTAGATAAGGATACCGAGTTTTGTTTCTTGGAGGACCAAGACACAAGAGATCTACCAAGAAATTGACAAGTACCCGAAGTGGACTTTCTATCAACCTTGTCTCCGGCATAGTCCGAATCGGAGTAGCCAACAAGATCAAAAGAAGACCTCTTAGGATACCAAATGCCAAAATTTGGTGTATGTATTAAGTATCTCACTATCCTTTTCACGGCCTTAAGATGACACTCTTTAGGGGCCGCTTGATATCGTGCACACGTGCACACACTTAGCATAATATCGGGACGAGAGGCACATAGATATAATAATGAACCAAGTGTAGAGCGGTAAACTTTTTGATCAACGGGTTCACCATCTTTAGTCAAGTCAAGATGTCCACTAGTAGGCATGGGTGTACTCATACCTTTGTATTCTTGCATATTGAACTTTTTGAACAAGTCGTTGGTATACTTCATGTGAGAGACAAAGGTACCTTCCTTAGTTTGCTTGATTTGAAAACCAAGAAAGAACTTCAGTTCACTCATCATAGACATCTCAAACTTCTCTGACATAAGCTTTCCAAACATCTCACTAAAATGAGGGTTAGTTGATCCAAATATAATATCATCAACTTAGATTTGGCATACATATAATTCTCCATTGACCCTTTTAGTGAAAAGAGTAGAATCAATTTTTCCAATCTCAAAGCCTTTTTCAATAAGGAACTTGGTCAAGCATTTATACCATGCTCTAGGAGCTTGTTTAAGACCATAAAGAGCTTTGTGAAGTTTGTAAACATGATTAGGTTTCTTAGGATTAACAAAGACGGGAGGTTGTTTAACATAAACTTCCTCCTCAATTTCACCATTTAGAAAAGCACTTTTAATGTCCATTTGGTATAAAGTGATATCATGGTGATTAGCATAGGCAAGTAAGATGCAAATGGACTCAAGTCTAGCAACGGGGGCATATGTCTCACCATAGTTCATACCTTCGACTTGAGTGTAGCCTTGGGCGACGAGACGTGATTTGTTGCAAACTACTTGTCCATCTTCATCTTGCTTGTTGCGAAACACCCATTTTGTACCGATGATGTTGTGGTTGTTGTCGGGCTTCTCGACCAATGTCCACACTTGGTTTCTCTTAAAGTTGTGTAGTTCTTAATGCATGGCATTTATCCAATTCGGATCTTCCAATGCTTCTTCAACCTTCATGGGTTCAATGCTAGAGATGAATGAATAATGTTCACAAAAGTTAGCCAAACAAGATTTAGAGCGAGTGATTCTCCCAGTTTGGATACCGTTGTAGATTTGCTCGACGGGATGGTCTCTAGCAACTCTTGCTCGAACTCGTGAAAGCTTTTGCTTTGATCGGGGTGGAACATCTTCTTCATCATCTCGTTCTTCTTCTTGGCCTTCTTCATTGTTGACGTTGTCGTTCTCACATCGTGGTGGAGAAGGAGGTTGATGAGGTTCATCTTGGCGTACTTCCTCCTTTTCTTCATCTTTGTGTGTCCTGCTTGTGGATGCTTCCGTATCAACTCTTGATTCACCTTGTCATGAGGTAGAAGCTTCCACTTGGATGGACGAGGTACTCTCCTTCACCTCCGTTGGACGAACCTTTCCAATAGACAAGTCTTGGATTACTTCCGAAGGATCTTTATCTCCTACATCAATTGGAAATTGCTCTACTTGCAAGCCGTTAGATTCATCAAACTTCACATCTACCGTCTCTTCAAACTTTCAGGTGAAATTGTTGTAGACACGGTAAGTGTGAGAGTTTGAGCCATAACCAAGTAGGAAACCCTCATGAGATTTAGGAGCAAGTTTAGAACGACGATGCTTATCAAGAATGTAGCACTTTGAGCCAAATACTCGAAATTATCCAACTTGGGGTTTGTTACTGGTGAGGAGCTCATATGCCGTCTTGTCGAGTAGATTGTGAAGATACAAGCGATTTGTCACATGACAAGCTGTCTCAATCGCTTCCGCCCAAAAGTGCTTTGGCATCTTGTACTCATCAAGCATCATTCTTGTCATTTTGATGAGTGTCTGGTTCTTCCTCTCAACAACTCCATTTTGTTGAGGTGTGTACATAGGCGAGAACTCATGTGAAATGCCTTGTTCGTCAAGAAAGGTGTCCACATTGGTGTTCTTGAACTCCGTTCCGTTGTCGCTGCGAACCTTCTTGATCTTCACTTCAAATTGATTTTGGGCCTTCCTAGCGAAGTTTTTGAAGATCTTTTGGACCTGCGATTTATCATCGAGAAAGAACACCCACGTAAATCTTGAAAAAACATCAACAATAACTAGACCAAATGAGTTTCCACCAAGACTTTTGTAAGCGTCGGGACTGAAAAGATCCATATGAAGTAGCTTGAGCGGTCTCCTTGTGGTCATGATGTTCTTCACGGGATGGCTTCCTCCAACCTGTTTTCCTGCTTGGCAAGCGCTGCAAAGTCTATCCTTATCAAATATGACATCTTTAACACCAAGGATATGATCACCTTTAATAAGCTTGTCAAGGTTTCGGATGCCCACATGACCTAACCGTTTATGCCACAACCAGCCTTTAGAAGATTTAGCAATTAAGAAAGTTCTAGGTTGAGCCTTTTTAGTGAAATCAACAATGTATAGATCACCTTTTTGTATACCGGTCAATACCATTTTATGATTATCTCTACGAAACACTTGGCAATCTACTTTGGTAAACAGGACATTGAAACCAAAGTCAGCTAGTCTAGAAATAGAAAGCAGATTATAGCCAAGAGATTCAACGAGCATGACATTTTGTATGGGTCTATCATGTGAGATGGCCACCTTACTGAGTCCAACCACATTACCCTTGGAGTTATCACCAAAAGTGACATACTTTCGAGAGCCGTCGTTTTCAGCAAGCTCACGTAACATATCTTTATCTCCGGTCATGTGACCGGTACATCCACTATCTGTCGGTGTTCTGGGAACGGGGGTCCCCAGACTTGCCTGCCTGCGGCCTGCGGTGTGGCTCAAAGGAGGCCCAGCGCAGCCCATCTTCATCAACACAAATTCAAGACCCTCGCGAGGGGCCAAGCCTCGCGGGGCGGATGACAAGGAGCTTCCTTAGGCACGGCCTCGTCAGGCGGGCTCGCGAGGAGGCGGAGTGTTCAAGGCAGGGTACCTCGCGAGGTGCCCATGACGCAAGCCATGACGACCAGGGGCGCCAGTCGGGCGCCAGCCCGCGCAGTGTCCTCCTTTCCTCTTTGGTGCAAAGGGGGCAAGCGCAGGCGAGAGCATCAAGCAAAGGCATCCATTTTGGTGCAACAAGACCAAGACCAGCCCAATGGCAGGGAAGAAGTCATTGTGGAGCCCAAGCAGGTGTCACCACCAGAGCCTTTGACACGCGAAGACCAACTTTAGTCAGGATAAGTGTACCCACTGTTCCCCTTCAAAATGGCCAATTGTTGGCGCCCTTCCCGCTCAATATTTGGGAAGAGGCCCAGGGCTTTTGCCTATAAATAGGACTAGCCACCCCCAAGGTAGAGGCATCCAAAATCCAAGATCCGGACCTGAGCTAGCATTTGGATCCTCACCAAGAAACCAGTAGATAGAGCGATTGAGCCCCTCCTAGCAGTTCATCGCACCAGCCAAGAACAGACCCTCGCGAGGCTGTTTCTTCCTTGTATTGTTCATCATCAGCCCAAGAGGTAATCCACCACACCACACACTGGAGTAGGGTATTACACCACAATGGTGGCCTGAACCAGTATAAATCTTGTGTCTCTTGTGTTGTTCTATTTGGTAGTTTAGATCCTAGCGATTCGGCGAGGAACAGGTAGGCAGAGGATTAAATCTCCGCGCGCACCCTAGAGTTCGAACCTCAAGGGTCTGCCGGAACCCAAAATCCGACATTTGGCGCGCCAGGTAGGGGGGCGCCAGAATTTGCCTTCCGTCGTCTTGTTCTCCTTCGACCACCGCATCCATGTCTGACGCTCGTCGGGCTCGCGCCGAGCGCCGAGCCGCCCTCGCTTCCCATGTCGCACAGACGGCTCCCGTCGGCGAGCGCCCTCATCGTTCCTCGTCACCGTCAACGCCGCCACCGGCCCGGCGGGGACAGCAAGCATCGTCCCAGCATCCATCCATGAGGCGGGACGGCCGCACTTCCACACCCTCACTCACTCCCGCTGGTTCTTCGTCGCACGCGCCCCACGCGGCCATGGAGGCCCGAGCCGTGCTCATGGCGGCAAACGAGATCCTGCGCTACCGCCCCATCGACGACATCTATGAAGAGTGGCTCGACCGAGTCGCCGAACTCGTCCGCGCCGCCAGGGGCTCCCCCGCGCCGTCCTTCTCGCTCCACTGTGCCCCGCCCTGCGCGGGCAATGAAGCTCCTGGGGTGCCTCAGCCGCCTCCGCCTCAAGAAGGCGCCCTAGCCCCAAGGCGCACGGCCCCTGTGCGGAACCCGCTTCGTTGGGCGCCAGCGCGGGAAGAGCAGAGCTGCCAAGAAGTCCCTCGCCCTCGAGAAGCTGCCCGAGAGCTCCCTGCTCCAGCACGTCAAGACCCAGCGCTGCCTCCAGCCGTGGCGCATGGGGACCCGCGGGACCAAGCTCTTCGTCGCCCCAGGCCTCCTATGGCCACGGCGGGCTACCGCGCCTTCACCTCCGAGCTGTGCAGCATCGCGTGGCCCGGCAAGTTCAAGCCAGACCTGCCTCCTCGCTATGACGGCATGGCTGACCCTGCAGAGTTCCTCCAGCTCTACGAGTTGGGCATCGAGGCCGCCAACGGAGATGAGAAGGTCATGGCGAACTGGTTTCCCATGGCGCTCAAGGACGAGGCCTGCACCTGGCTCCTGAACCTGGCTCCAGGCACGATCTCCTCCTGGGACGAGATGCGCACCCGCTTCATCGCCAACTTTCAGGGTACCCGCGACAGGCCACCTGCCGTGAGCGACATGCGCCGTATCAAGCAGCAACCAGGGGAAACCCTGCAGAAGTACATCCAGCGCTGCAACAACGCGCGCCTCAGGATCCCCATGGTGACGGAGGAGGCCATCATCTTAGCCTTCTCCGACGGTGTGCGCGACATCAAGATGAAGGAGGAGCTGGCGATGCATGAAGACCTGTGCACCTCCTTGGAGCTGTTCAACTTGGCGACCAAGTGCGCCAGGGCTGAGGAGGGACGCCTCTCCCTCGTCGAGCTGCCTGCCGCGGACCCAGAAGAGAAGAAGCCCAAGGCCAAGGACGTGAAGCACAAGGGGGCTGCCATACTCGCGGCAGAACTAGACACCAAGCGGGGCAGAGATCAGCCCGAATCCTCCAAGGGCAGTTGGTACTGCGTGTACCACGACCTCCACACCCACAACACCAATGAATGCCAAGAGCTCCGGGCCGTGCGTGAAGGAAGGGTCGGCAGACGTTCCGACCACAGCGACCGGGGCTACGGCCGAGGAGGAGGAAGAAACGCAGGACGTTGGGAAGACCGCGGCCCACGCCAAATGTGGCACGACCAACCTCGCGAGGATCGCTGGCAGGACCCGCCTTGCGAGGGAGGTCGGAGGGATCAGCCTCGCGAGGATCACCCACAAGGGAACGCGGGGCTCCCTCCGCTGCTGCCGCAGCCAAGAAGAAATGAAGACCGTCATCAGGACGAGGGGGCTGGGGGCTTTTAGGAACCACGTGCAATCGCCTGCATCCTGGGTGGAGCTCAAGCCCCAGCCTCTCAATGCATCTTCAAGTAGTTCGCCCGCGAAGTGAATGCAGTCCTCCCCAAGCTCAAGGCCACGCACCCTCTTAGGTGGTCAGCATGCGCCATCACGTTCAGCTCACCGGATCAGCTCAAGTGCGCAGCCACAGCCGGAGTCCTCCCGATGCTTTGCTCCCCAATCATCAGCAATGTGCTGGTCACCAGGACTCTCATCGACGGCGGGGCAGGGCTCAACATCTTGTCCGTGGAAACGTTCAACAATCTCCAAGTGCCCTACAGCCAGCTTCAGCCAACCAAGCCCTTCTCCGGAGTCACCGACGGCTCCACGGTCCCGATTGGGCAGGTCCGCCTTCCTGTCACCTTCGGCGCACGTGACAACTACCGCACGGAGCTCATCGACTTCGACGTCGCTCACATTCGCCTGCTGTACAACGCCATCCTCCGGTACCCAGCGCTGGCCAAGTTCATGGCCGTAACTCACCACGGCTACAACGTCCTCAAGATGCCAGGAAGTGGTGGGGTCATCACGGTGCCCTGCGAAGAGAGAGATGCAGTGTGCTCCCTGGAGCGAGCCTTTCAGGCCGCATCGCTGGAAGACTCGGACCGCAGAAGCAAGAGGCTTCCTGAGGCCACTCCCAAGAAGAAGAAGACGTCGTCAGGCCCGGCCCCTCAGGAGGCAGGCCCCTCAGGGCCCGCACCTGCTTAGGGGGAACCTCCTTCCATCGCATAGGGAAGTGCGCCCGGCGCCCTCCTCAGGCAGGGCTCGGGGGCTCTCCCTTGGAGGGCCGCCGACCTCGCAAAGGTCACGAGGGAGGCGCTTGGGCACCACGTGGAGGCGTGTTTCGAAGCATACTTCCCACAAGAAGGAGCAAGGCAAGGAGGGCCAAACCCTCAGGAGTTCGTCAGCGAGGCCATTCAGGAGCTACAGGAGTCAAGAGTCATGAGAGGCAGCCGCCGCTTACCCGCGGTGGCCCCCCATCCAGGCGAGGATGGTGGGCTGCGCGTCTGCATCGACATACCGGGGCTCAATCGAGCCGCGTCTCAGGAGTGCCTCTGGCCCTCGCAAGTGGGACGCTGCGAGGGTCCACCCCACAGCTACGTTCGCATGCCTTATGGCTTGCCGAACGCGGCTGCTGCGCACCAGCGCCTCATGAGGGCCATCCTAGAGGCTCAAGAGGTCAGGCGTTCCGCAGCCCTGGTGGAGATGGAGATGGCCCGCGAGGAGCCGCCAGCGCCTCCAAAGCCTCCTGAGGCCCCTGGGCCTGGGGGCTCGTGAGGATCGGCTCCTGCAGCCCACCGAGTCTGCTACACCAACACCCCTTCGTCCCCAACATCATCAGGCGACATCTTTCAAGTTTCATTTTCGGCTGGGAGCACCCTTAGGGCCGCACTATTCCCAGGCCGCGTGGGTCCGTCCTGCGGCGTGTATCCCTTTTATTTCATGTTCCTAACTTACCTTATTGGTGGCGCCCCTCGTGCTGCATCATCCCCAAGTCGCTCGGGCCCGACCCAGCGGCGTGTACCCTTCTTGCGTTTATCTTAGGGCTATGCTTTCGACCCACCATGCTTGTTATTTGGTGCCTTTTTCTACTGGGTGTCGGAATCTTGGGCGTTAAAGGGGGGGTGCCTGAGCATCGCGACTCAGGGCACCTACCAGCTCTCCAGCCCTCACCCTCTAGTCTTGTCCACGGTATCGTGACCTGGCATGCCAGCGACGGCTGAGACCAGCTCGAGAGCCGGGACCCGAGGATGTAGAGTTTCGACATCTAACCCAGCTTGGGCATTAAAGGGGGGGTGCCTGAGCATCGCGACTCAGGGCTCCTACCGGCTCTCCGGCCCTCACCCTCTAGTCTTGTCCACGGCATCGCGACCTGGCATACCAGCGACGGCTGAGACCAGATCGAGAGCCGGGACCCGAGGACGTAGAGTTTCGACATCTAACCCAGCTTGGGCGTTAAAGGGGGGTGCCTGAGCATCGCGACTCAGGGCTCCTACCGGCTCTCCAGCCCTCACCCTTTGGTCTTGTCCATGGCATCGCGACGTGGCATGCCAGCACGGCTGAGACCAGCTCGAGAGCCGGGACCCGAGGACGTAGAGCACCGGCATTTGGCCAAATTTGCAGGGACACACTCCAAGATAAGGCCCAAAGCTAGGTGCAACCCGCCTTGTGGCAGGGCCCCGTGAGTCCCGCGCTAGCTCACGGGTGCCCCAATACACCTCGCGAGGTCTTTCGTGCCTCGTCACCTCTCCGAAGCAGCTAACGGCTAACTGTCGATTGTCACGACGAACTCTCGTTCCTTTTGTGATGAGCCTGCAGGGTCCCTCCAAGGAGCGTCGCCAAGGAACCCCACATCGGCCAAGGCGCGGATCTAGCGCCGCACCAGGAAGCGTTTCCTGACCCTCGAGATAAGTCATTCTCCGGAAACACTGGTTATCGCAGCACCGTCCCCACACCTAATGCAATCCCGTATTAGCAACGTCTCTCTCCTTTCTCACCGAATGACGGCTGCTTGAGCGCTAAGGGGGACCTCCTGAGCATCGCGACTTAGGGGCCCTTACCGGACCTCGGGCCGCTCACCTCTTGGCCTTGACCACGGCATCGCGACCTGGCATACCAGCGACTGCTGAAGCCGCCTTGGGACTGGGACCTGTCGGCGCAGAGCATCGAGCCCTCACGAGGTCTGAAAGGAGGAAACTATGCTAAAACGGAATAACCATCTCGCACTGCTTCGTAATAAGGATCATATTAACAAACGGAGCTACAAACATCTTACAAGCCCCCGTGGGGTATATTCTTGGCCCCTCGCAGGAACAAAAGACGCGAATCCTAAGGAGTCCTAACTACCGGGGCCATCACGGCAGACATCATCATCAACAGTGGGCCACCCAGCACCGGCACCAACCCCAACCAGATCAGGGGCGGCGACGGCCTGACGAGCCCGCCCTGCTCCAGGAGCGACGCAGGCTCGGGGGCTCGTAGCTTTCATCGCTTGTCTCCGGAGTCGCTAAGAGCTCGGCGGAGTCGCTGGATCCACCGGCGCCTCCACTGCCTGAGGAGCTGCCGAGGGAGCGATTGGCCGGCCTCTGTCTTGCCGCGGCAGGGTCCCGACCGCCTCTTCGGGGCAACACTCTAGCCGGCGACCCACCGCATCGAAGACCTTGAAGGACATCACCGAAGCACCGTCATACTCCAGGTGGATCGCGAGTGCGCCCCTTGTCCTGCAGACCCGGGCGACATCGCCCCAGCCTCGAGTCATGAAGACCTCGCCCAGGGCAACGACCGCGACCTCTGCCCCAGTCGCGAGGGTGCCGCAGTCGGCGTGCTGCAGCCAAAGCCCTAGGGGTTCCCCCTACGGGATGACAGAGGCGCAAGAAAGGGGATCTGAGCAGCAATTGGAGGAAGCAAAGGAGGCAGGGGAGATGCCGCTCCTTTATCAACTCGCGCGGTTGCAGAGGCGCCCACATCCAATCAACCGCCATGCGGCGCCCAAGGCCGCAGGCTGTTAGGGCCCGCGACGCTTCGTACTTGCCCTTTCGCCTCTCTGCTCGGCCAAGTTCGGGCGTGCCATGGGCCCGGGGGCTACTGTCGGTGTTCTGGGAACGGGGGTCCCCAGACTTGCCTGCCTGCGGCCTGCGGCGTGGCTCAAAGGAGGCCCAGCGCAGCCCATCTTCATCAACACAAATTCAAGACCCTCGCGAGGGGCCAAGCCTCGCGGGGCGGACGACAAGGAGCTTCCTCAGGCACGGCCTCGTTAGGCGGGCTCACGAGGAGGCGGAGAGTTCAAGGCGGGGTACCTCGCGAGGTGCCCATGACGCAAGCCATGATGACCAGGGGCGCCAGTCGGGCGCCAGCCCCCGCAGTGTTCTCCTTTCCTCTTTGGTGCAAAGGGGGTAAGCGCAGGCGAGAGCATCAAACAAAGGCATCCATTTCGGTGCAACAAGACCAAGACCAGCCCAACGGCAGGGAAGAAGTCATTGTGGAGCCCAAGCAGGCGTCACCACCGGAGCCTTTGACAGGCGAGGACCAACTTTAGTCAGGATAAGTGTACCCGCTGTTCCCCTTCAAAATGGCCAATTGTTGGCGCCCTTCCCGCTCAATATTTGGGAAGAGGCCCAGGGCCTTTGCCTATAAATAGGACTAGCCACCCCCAGGGTAGAGGCATCCAAAATCCAAGATCCGGACCTGAGCTAGCATTTGGATCCTCACCAAGAAACCAGTAGATAGAGCGATTGAGCCCCTCCTAGCAGTCCATCGCACCAGCCAAGAACAGACCCTCGCGAGGCTGTTTCTTCCTTGTATTGTTCATCATCAGCCGAAGAGGCAATCCACCACACCACACACTGGAGTAGGGTATTACACCATAATGGTGGCCTGAACCAGTATAAATCTTGTGTCTCTTGTGTTGTTCTGTTTGGTAGTTTAGATCCTAGCGATTCGGCGAGGAACAGGCAGGCAGAGGGTTAAATCTCCGCGCGCACCCTAGAGTTCGAACCTCAAGGGTCTGCCGGAACCTGAAATCCGACACTGTCAAGGACCCATTCCATTCCTCCTGCCATGTATCCCCGAAGATTTGCCATAAGACCAAAGTGTCTCATTGCATCATCAAAATCATAGTCACTACATCATCCTCATCATAGTATCCATGTTCAACATCATCATGTGGTGGATCAATTCCTAGAGAGGGTGACTCATTACATAACTGATTTTGACAATGGTCATCTTTATGAATTCTAATAGCTTCGTTAATAATATTGCTAATAATTCCAACATCTCCTTTGGCACGCATAAGATTTGTAAGCTCAAATAGACAATCACTAAACTTAGGATCATTGGAATTCATCTTACTCAAGGCAATAGACTTATGAAGAATCTCATCTAGATTTTGCAAGGAATAATTTGGAAACCATTCCTCACGAAATCTCCATATAGTGTAGGCACACTTAAGAGTAGGCAAGCAACCAATCAAGTTTCTAGGCAAACCTCTAGTGATAAGATTAACAGTCCTAAGATTGCGAATCATGTCAATGGACTCATCAAGAGTAGGATCCTACTAGGCCAACTAAGAGTGGAGTCCTAGTAGGACCCCCCCCCCCCTTGGAGCGCCCCCCCCCGGTGGCCGGCCTCCTCCTCCCATCCTTTATATATGGGGGAAGGGGCACCCAAATACTACACAACTATTGTCTTATCCGTGTGCGGTGCGCTCCCCCCCCCCCCACGATTTACTCCTCCGGCCATAGCATCGTAGTGCTTAGGTGAAGCCCTGCACGGATCACATCACCACGCTGTCGTGCTGAAGAAACTCTACCTCGACCCTCTGCTAGATCAAGAGTTTGCGGGACGTCATCGAGCTAAACGTGTGTGTTAGTGGGAAATGACACCTATGGGATCACTGGAATCCCTTCTACGGTTGCAGGGCGCGGAGATCGTGAGAAGAGTGGGACTAGTAGACGACACAAAGGGCATTTACCCAGGTTCTGGCTGCAAAGATGCGTAAAACCCTACAATCATGCTTTGGTGAGTGTATTAGTGTTCTTGAGCTCTCGAACTAGCTCTAGGTGCTGCGGGGTTCGAAAGAGCCGAATCATTTCTCCGTGTGCAATGGGCCTCCTTTTATAGACGAAAGGGGATGCCACAGTGGCACACAGGAGGTGGAAAGTGCTACAACGTTGCGAGTTTATCGCTAGTATTACAGGACAAAACGCATTTAATGTGAGGCTTAGGTGTCCCTTCGCTTTATCGGGGACGGGGGCGAGGCCCGTCCCGTCCGTCGCCGCTCCTCCTCGCTTCGACATGCGCCCTGGCTAGCGGTGCGTGCGGCGCCATGTAGGCAGGCAGGCAGCTGAGGTGGCGCGGTGGTGGAGCCTCCACCAAGGAGTGCATGCTGCCACGCAGGTGCCTGCCCAGGTGGTTGGGTCGGCAGCTGGATGCGAACGGCGGTGCAGACCTGGCTGGCGCCGGCCTAGCAGTGGCTCTGCTGGTGCATTTGGCGAGGGTCTTGGCGGGTGGCCCGGCAAGGGTCTTGCCGGGTGGCCCGGCAAGGGTCTTGCCGTGGCGTGCTTGCCTCCCCGGCAAGGACCTTGCCGGGGGTGTTGTGGGTTTCTTCGGTGAGGATGGTTGACTTCCTATCCTGATTTGATCTTAAGCCTTCTATGTCTTCACAAAGATCTGCATGCCACCACGGAGGTGCTTCCCGAGCCTTGTCCCAACGTATTTGTCGAGCGTTGGTGGGCTCAAGGGCGGCTCACTTTGGCTGGCATAGGCGAGCTGCCCCGGCAAGGGTCTTGCCGGGGCTGCTGAGGCTGCCCCAGCAAGGGTCCTTGCCGGGGAAACCTGCCACACCTATCTGCTCTTTGTGGCCTTGGTCTTTGTTGTTGCTTCGTTTTCCTTGTGGCTTCGGCTTCTCTCCGGCTTCCCTTTCATGCCATGTTATGCGTGGCCATGGTGGGAGGCTCTAACTACCCGTGCACAAGTAAAGGGGTCAAAAGCAGTGCCCCTACTTTTGTATACCAACAGGAGCCCCCGGGCCTGGGTCACACATAAGCACAGCACGTTGTTGGGCCATGCCCAGAACGGTGCGCGGGCAGTTGGGGCGGATTTTTACCGCGGCCACTGTTCCGTCCGCTACGCTTCCCCACGACTCGCGTTGAACGCATAACGTGGGGGTCGTGCGCGCGCATGAGGTGGGTATGCTAGCGTCACCTTGTGGTGGACAGTAAAGAGGCGGCTTGCGTGTCTCTTTGAGACCGCAGGGCCGCCTCCCATTTACCGTCCTCGTTCAGGAACCGTCGTTCCACGCTTCCCACCGCGGCCGCCCCTCGCGCCATGTTCGCTGCATGCATAACGCAGAGTGAATGACAGGCGCACGGGACGTGGGTAGTCGCGCGCGTGCGGGTTGATTCCCACGCACCTTCAATGGAGCGGGGAGGGCGGTTGACGGCCCCGCTGGCTGTCACTTCAAGAAGCCGAATTGGCTGAGAGGGGGCCGCCGAGCCTCGCCCCCGCCCCGTTATAAAGAGGGGACCGGGAGGAACGGTGTCCCTCAACCTTTCGCCATCTGCCTCTCCCCATTCCTGCTCCCCTTCTTCTTCTGCCATGACGAGGGGGCGTAGTGACGCATCATCAATGGCGGCGAGGGTCTCGGCCAGACAGCGCATCGCTCCTCCCCAAGAGCTCGTAGCGGCGGAGCCGGTCGCTAGAGGAGGGGGGAGGGGCGAGGTCAAGGCCATCGCGGTGCCCGAGGGAGAGGAGGACGGGGCGGCAGATCCACCTCGCCCCCTCCAGCAGCCCCTCCTCCGATGGAGGGCCACGCCGGGGACAACCCCTGCAAATTCTTCGTCAGGCTACGCCATCCGCCGCGCCGTCGCCTTCGCCTTCCAACCCCATTTGCATGGGGGATGGAGCTGGACCCGCCGCAGGCGCTGCAGCTGCACATGAGGGGTTGTGGGAACAGTGGCACATGGGTTGACGTCGAGTTCCCCGCCCCTCATGTCATGTATCTTCACCGAGGGTGGAAGACCTTCGCTCGCCTCCACAGCTTGACGGATGGGCTCGCTCTCCATTTCAAACTAATGGAGGGTGGCCTCCCCTCCTTCAAGATCTTCGGGCACTTCGGGACCCGCGTGAGGTGCTGCGTGGAGAGCTCCTCCGACGATGAAGATTCCTCCTCAAACGAGAGTGGCGAGGAAGACAACGGCAGCGACAACGAGGGCAGCGGGCGGCAGGATAACAGGTCCGACAAGGTGTCGGGCGCCGCTCTGAGCGGCACTGACGACCCCATCATCCGCGTCGCCGGCTCCTTGAAATTCTCGGGGTCGTATCCTTGAGCGATTGGCGTAGGGAGGCTGCGGAAGAGGAAGAGGACGGGTAGCAAGGCCGTCAAGTCGGAGTACGCGGGCACCGACGCCTTCGTCGCGTGTTGATGTCCTGCCGCCTCGTCTTCGAGCTCTGCCTCCGGCGCCGCCATCACCATCCAGCCCTTGGACGACCACTGAGATATTCTCTTGGTGTCTTCTGCCACTCGTAGCTCGCCTACACGCCCCTTTTTCCCTTCTTCTTTCTTGTTCCATTTCCTGAGGAGAAGGACAAGAAATGGATTACGGGCACCTTATATCTTTTTAGTCTTGTAAGCCTTCGGGCCTTTGTTAGCTTTAGAACTTGTAATCCCCTTGTTCATGTTTTTCATTTCATATGAACCGTACCTGTACGCGATGTTTTTTAATGAAAAAGGGATGTTTGCTGGGATTTTCGTTCGCGGGAGAAACCCGCGACAAGGGGTGAATCCTTGTTATCTTTAAGACAAACGCTTTTTCGCCCGGCAATAGGCCTTGCCGTCTCCCCACCTTGCTCGACCTTTCTCACGCTCTTGGCGGAGGCAGGGATGAGGTGGGCTTAGGCTCCTCGTTCCTCTCCTTTGCTGCCGTGGCTATGACTAAATTCGGACCCATGGGGTAACCCTAGGGTGCTGAAAAGGGGGAGCACGGCATCTTAGAGATAGAACGGGGTTTCGCGTATCCCAGTCCATAACGAGATGCATGATAGAGGATAAAGGACTTATCTAGTCTGCAGCCCCCGGCGATCTTGGCTTGCCGCGGAGGGACCCTTGTTCTTGCAGCCCCCGGCAACTCTGGGTTGCCGGGGCCCGGGCGCCAGTCTGTTCCCTTTCTTCCAAAACAGCTCGGCAAGAATACTTACGTGCCCTGAAAACCAAAGAAGACAGAGAGGAACAGAGAGACGCGCACTCGACCTCTAAGCTAGGGGTTAGCCGCCGCTAAGCACTATCAACCGTAACCAAGGAAGAGACTGAACCTAGCATGCATGCTATAACTTAGGGCACCAGCGCTTCATTTATTTATGCTCAGGGTCTGTGCCTGGCTTTGTACAAAGGGTTACATGCCTTGCCGGAAAAGCTTGTACAAAAGGGTGGCTTGCCGGGAGGCCCAGCAGCTGCGCCTTATTGGTAAAACTTGCGAAGATGCTCGATGTTCCAGCAGTTGCTCATTGGAATGGCGTCTTCGGTCTCCAGCCGGACTGCGCCGGGCCTGGTGACTCATGTTACCCGATAAGGGCCTTCCCACTTTGGCGTTAACTTGTTGGAATTCTTGGCCGACTGAACATGCCAAAGAACAAGGTCGCCTTCCTCAAAGCTCCGGGCATGAACCTTGCGGCGCAGAGCTTGCTGGTAGCGCGCTGCTCTCACAGCCGCTCGGAGATGATCTTCCTCAAGGAGCATCGCGTCATCTTGGCGCAACTGCTCTTGCTCAAGCTCATCATAAGCGAGCACTCGAGGTGACTCGTATATGAGTTCCATGGGGAGAACTGCTTCTGCCCCGTAAACCTGGGCGAAGGGTGTCTGGATGGTGGCTCGATTTGGTGTCGTTTTGATCGACCAAAGAACCGCCGACAACTCATCAATCCAGCGCCTCCCGCTTTTGTGCGGTCTGTCAAAAGTCTTCGTCCTCAAGACTCACAGGACTTCAGCATTTGCTCTCTCCGCTTTGCCGTTGCTCTGTGGATGTGCCACGGAAGCAAAACAGACCCTGCTGCCGAGATCCTCAATGTACTGCATAAAGGCGCAGCTCGTGAACTGTGTGCCGTTGTCGGTGATGATCCTGTTGGGCACCCCAAAACGGCACACTAGCCCCTTGAAGAACTTGATGGCCGACTGTGCTGTCACCTTCCTCACTGCGTCCACTTCCGGCCACTTTGCGAACTTGTCAATTGCGACATACAAGTACTCAAAGCCCCCGAAAGCACGGGGGAAGGGGCCCAATATGTCGAGCCCCCAGATCGAGAAGGGCCAGGAGAGAGGGATAGTTTGAAGGGCTTGAGCTGGTTGATGAAGCTTCTTCGAATGGAACTGGCACGCTTCACACTTGGTTACTAGTGTCGTCGCATCCTGGAGGGCTGTGGGCCAGAAGAAACCTTGCCGGAAAGCCTTGCCGGCAAGGGCCCTCGACCCTTTGTGGGAGCCACATATGCCTCCATGTATCTCTGCCAACAGCTTTAGTCGTTCCTCCCGGGAGATGCACATTAATTTCACCCCATTCGGTCTTCTTCTGTACAACACATTATCAATGAATTGGTACAGAGCAGACCGGCGGGCTACTCTTTCTGCCTCTTCCTGCTCCTCAGGAAGCTCTTCTTTTTTAAGGAATCGGACCGTGTGTTGCGCCCATGCCGGAGCCTGGGGCTCGACGGCAAGGACCAAAGGCATCTCTTCTACCACGGGAGCGGCCGCCTCCACGGCCATGACCTGAGGTCCTACCGGAGTTGGTTGCCCTGCGGCAGGATCGGCATCCATGGCAACATCTTCGCCGGCGGCTCCGAGGAGCTCGGCGGGGAAGTACTTGCCGGGGCCTAGCTTCCTCCGCTTGTTCTGCCCAGTCGATGGCTCAATGGATGGTTGGGTTAACTGAAGCACGAAGGTACCTGGTTCCACAGGTAGCTTGAGGGCAGCGTGCCTTGACACGTAGTCGGCGATGTCATTCTCTGCCCGATGGACATGCTCCGCTTGTATACCGTCAAAGCGCTCCTCCAGTTTCCTCACCTCATCTATGTAAGCTTCCATCAACGGGCTTTGATAATCTTTGTTGATCTGCTTGATGACGAGCTGTGAGTCGCCCCTGACGATGAGCTTCTTAACTCCGAGGTCCGCCGCAATCCTGAGACCGGAAAGCAAACCCTCGCACTCGGCGGTGTTGTTGGTCGACATCTCCCGGGGAAAGTGCATCTGGATGACATACTTGAGGTGCTCTCCGGTGGGTGCGACAAGCAGCACACCAGCACCAGCGCCTTGCAGCGAAAAGGCACCATCAAAGTACATGATCCAGTTGCAGCTTGTTTCCTTGCCGGGGAGAGTGGTCTCCTGTACCTCTTCGTTGGGCGTCGAGGTCCATTCTGCAACAAACTCCGCCAAAACTCTGCTTTGAATCGTCGAGGTACTTTCAAACTTCAAACCGAAACTTGACAGCTCCAGGGCCCATTCCACGATCCTCCCCGTTGCATCTGGGTTGTGTAGTATCCATTGCAATGGGAGGCGGGTGACCACCATGATCTCATGCGCTTGGAAGTAGTGGCACAGCTTCCTCGAGTCCATGAGGAGGCCGAAGAGCAGCTTTTGCACACCTGAGTACCTCGACCTAGCCCCCTGCAAGAGGGAGCTGACAAAGTACACTGGGTGCTGCACCATTTTCTTCTTCTGCGCCTGTTCACCCGGTTGCATGGGTACTGTCGCGCTGCCGCCAGCCCCTGCCGAGGACTCGATCTTGCCAGGATCGAGCCTTGCCGAAGAGGGTTTCGGCCTTCCATCTGTTGGCTCTGCCTCTATCGCTGCCTTTTCGTTGGCCTCTCTCTGCGCCACTAGTGCAGCGCTAGCCACCTTGTTTCTTGCCGCCAGATAGAGCAGCAACGGTTCTTGTGGTTTGGGCGCCTTGCCGTCGTTGCAAACTCGACCGTTAATCAGCTGGCCACTATGGGGATGCCGGAGATGGGGTACGCCCCAGAAGCAAGCCTGAGCCCCAACGCCAACATGACCATATACTTTGAGAAGGTCATCGGCGCCCTAAAGCGGCTTCACTCCAACCGGGCGGTCTCCCTGGCCGAGGAATCTAGGATACTCCGCCGGGGGACCATGACCAGGGTGTTCACCAAGATCGCGCACTGGCACCCAGACCTTGACTTTGGAGCTGTGCTGAAGAGCTTGCCGGAGGATGCCGACATCGCGGCGCTCAATGAGCGTATCCAACCCATCCTCAGCCGCATTGACAAAATCAAGAGGGTGGAGGGCTAGCGCCGGGACTAGGCATCCCATTCTCCATCGCCGCTATAGGTTCATGACCAAGACAATGCTATCTTTAGTTAGAACCGCGGCGGCAATTTATGTATATAACTCTGTGATGCCCCTGAAACTATGCATGTTATTTTCCTGTTCGATTTTCCTTTGTATGTCCACCCCACGTCAACTGGGTAAGCTTGCCAGCACGTAAACCCAGGGCGGCTCTTTGAGGACGGATCCTCATTAGCCTGCCGGGTGTGCTTGTTGCTGGCAAAGCACCTTACCGCCCTTTGCGCGGCCGCTCGATCTGTCGAGCTTGACTCGAGTCAGAACCGAAAGTGTTGCCAATGGCGAAAGGCTACCCTGCCGCTCCTGACGCGGCCGCTTGAGCTGCTGAGCAGACTCGAAACAGAACAAGGGCGTTGCCGATCGCAGGAGGGCCCCTTTGTGTACTGGCTCTTCATACAAAGGCCAAACCATCGAGGATAATAACCTTATATTTAAGGAGTGGAACTTAAAATTCAGCATGACTTAGCTCTCTCGTCACCGCCTTGGCGTCCTTCGTGCCAACGGGCGGCGCCACCTTCTTGGCTGCCTTCTCCACAGGAACTGGGGTGATGAAGAATAGCTAGGTCGACTGTTAGGCCAGATTCTCACAATTGCGCCGCCCCTGCCTGGCGCGCCAAAGATGTTGGTGGGAAACGAAACCTATGGGATCACTGGAACCCTTTCTACGGTTGCAGGGCGTGGAGATCGTGAAAAGAGCGGGACTAGCAGATGACACAAAGGGGATTTACCCAGGTTCGGGCCGCAAAGATGCGTAAAACCCTATGATCCTGCTTTGGTGGGTGTATGAGTGTTCTTGAGCTCTCGAACTAGCTCTAGGTGTTGCGGGGTTCGAAAGAGTCGAATCCTTTCTCTGTGTGCCATGGGCCTCCTTTTATAGACGAAAGGGGCTGCCACAGTGGCACACAGGAGGTGGAAAGTGCTACACGTTGCGAGTTTATTAGTAGTATTACAGGACAAAATGCATTTAATGCGAGGCTTAGGTGTCCCTTCGCTTTATCGGGGACGGGGGCGAGGCCCGTCCCGCTCGTCGCCGCTCCTCCTCGCTTCGACACGCGCCCTGGCCAGCGGTGCGTGCGGTGCCATGTAGGCAGGCAGGCAGCTGAGGTGGCGCGGTGGTGGAGCCTCCATGAAGGATTGCATGCTGCCACACAGGTACCTGCCCAGCTGGTTGGGTCGGCAGCTACATGCGAACGGCGGTGCAGACATGGATGGCGTGGGCTTGGCAGTGGCTCTGCTGGTGCGTTTGGAGAGGGTCTTGCCGGGTGGCCTGGCAAGGGTCTTGCCGTGGCGTGCTGGCCTCCCCGGCAAGGACCTTTCCGGGGGTCTTGTGGGTTTCTTTGGTGAGGATGGTTGACTTCCTATCCTCATTTGATCTTAAGCATTCTATGTCTTCACAAAGATCTGCATGCCACCACGGAGGTGCTTCCGAGCCTTGTCCCAATGTATTTGTCGAGCGTTGGTGGGCTCAAGGGCGGCTCACTTCGGCTGGCGTGGGCGAGCTGCCTCGGCAAGGGTCCTTACCGGGGAAACCTGCCACGCCTATCTGATCTTTGTGGCCTTGGTCTCTGTTGTTGCTTCGTTTGCCTTGTGGCTTCGGCTTCTCTCCGGCTTCCCTTTCCTGCCATGTTATGCGTGGCCGTGGCGGGAGGCTCTAACTGCCCGTGCACAAGTAAAGGGTTCAAAAGCAGTGCCCCTACTTTTGTACACCGACGGTGTGCTGAGCTCGTAGGTGCCATACGTTTGGTACTAGATTGGTTGGATCGTGAAGACGTTCGACTACATCAATCGCGTTAACCTAACGCTTCCACTTTTGGTCTACGAGTGTACGTTGACACACTCTCCTCCTCTCGTTGCTATGCATCTCCTAGATAGATCTTGTGTGATCGTAGGAATTTTTTTGAAATTGCATGCTTCGTTCCCCAACAGGAGGCCGATCGACTGACCAGGAGTCGGGATACCTTTTTAGTAGAACCAAGTTGACTGCCATCCTCTACCTGACTCGGGAAAATTCATGGGCGAAAGAGTACTCCTACCCGTCATTGGATCCCTAACCCCCCCGCACATTTGGATCACGCACGTCTTTTTGTCATCCGGGTTAGCTTTCTTTACAAACTGAGATTAGCCAGTGAAAATGTGCTTGAACCAACCCCAATGCGGCTGGCACCCCAGGAAGTTTTCGCACATGGAAACAAATGCGGCAAGATACAAGATTGTGTTGGGAAGAAAGTGGTGAATCTGAGCACCGAAAAAGTTCAAAAAACCCCGAAAGAATAGATGTGGGGGTAGGGATAAACCTCGCTCAACGTGGGTGGTGAGGAGGATGCGCTCGCCCTCACGTGGCTGAGGGTCAGAATTACCCTCCGGCAATCTCCAAGACCCATGCGCAATCAGGCCATTGGAGGCAAGATTCTCAAGGTCTTCCTGCAAGACGGTCGAGCGGATCCAGTCCCCCTGGATCCAACTAGGTGGCAAACCGGACCGCGAGGATGACCCCCTCGCCATCTTGTTGCCCTTTGCCACCGTTGTCGCCTTCTTCGTGCGCTCTAGAACCGCGGTCTTGTCCTTCACCATGGCGGCGGAGCTCAAGGTGGTTTGGAGAGGTGCGGGGAGCAGGGAGATGTGAGGCGGAGAAGAAGAGAGAAAGGGGAACAAATGGGATGCATAGTGCCTTGAATCGGCAATGGTGTGTTTTATGGACCCGCTTCCGAGTGGCTGACCTGTGGGTCCGAGCAATCTTATCACATCCCGTACAGGTGCTGGCTTGGTATGTGGCGAAAAGGCGGCACGAAGATCGAGGAGTCCCTATATACTTGCTCCGCTTACTGCGCCACGCCCCATCCCGTGCGCTTCTCTAAAATTTTGAACCCATGAGATCCGAGAACCGTAGAGCAGTCAATCGCACCAAAGATATCAAATCCCAATTCATTTGAAGATTTGTAGCATAATTCACTCGGTGGTCTCCGAAGCCAGAATCGATCAAGGTAACTAATGCAGGGTTAAAGTACCAGTATGCTTTCAAGACCTTGGTGAAATGCCTCTGAAGCGTTGAATCTAGTCGGAACCAACTTCAACCCTTCCTCACTCGGACCTTAATCCATTCGGGGGCTAATGACGATCACATGTACGTAGGGTCAGGTCATAGGTCTTACCTAGACACCCTACCCAAGGACACTACCCTAGAGTCAAAGGCATACGCAATTCTACAGAAGATACCTACTGAAATCACCCTGAAGTGCAATCCACTTGACGGAAGATTCCACTCGGATATCTCGATTCCACTCGACCTGATCACTACACTGGACGATATAAATGAATCACTCGGAGCGCAGGAGGCCTACAGTCACCCCAGGATGGCAACGATCAGGCATTCACTCTATAGTCATAAAGATCATTAATAGCAGGCGTTACCAGTAACGCCCCTGTCTTAACTCACATTGAACCCTATGTGACCGAGGGCTGGAGGGGCCTAGTGATATGTCTCCAACATATATATAATTTATGAAGTATTCATGCTATTATATTATCTGTTTTGGATGTTTAATGGGCTTTATTATGCACTTTTATATTATTTTTGGGAATAACCTATTAACCGGAGGCCCAGTCCAAATTGTTGTTTTTGCCTATTTCAGTGTTTCGCAGAAAAGGAATATCAAACAAAGTCCAAACGGAATGAAACCTTCGGGAGAGTTTTTTTGGAACAAACATGATCCAGAGGACTTGGAGTGGACATCAAGAAAGAGGCGAGGAGCCCACGAGGCAGGGAGGCGCGCCTGCCCCCCTGGCGCGCCCCCACCCTCGTGGGCCCCTTGCAGCTCCACCGACCTACTTCTTCCTCCTATATATACCCATATACCCCGAAAACATCCAGGAGCACCATAGATCGGGAGTTCCGCCGCCGCAAGCCTCTATAGCCACCAAAAACAAATCGGGACCCTGTTCCGGCACCCTTCCGGAGGGGCACTACAAAAAAAAGACACATCCCTGACATTTTGGGCCGAACGAATTTTTTTCCTTCATACTTATGACACTTCCATGACGATAATTGTGACAAAACTCGGTATCATCATAGATGTGGCAGGCTCCTACTTCTATGACAAAAAATCATGACAAAAAATGGGCTTTTCGTCCTGGGCGTGCCGGAGACGCAGTTGCATGACGTTCTTTGGGCCGTCCATGACGGAAAAAACCATGGTAGAAGCGAGGGCGAGGAAAATTTCGGGGAGTTCCCGGTTACAGTGGGTGGTCATGGGCCGAGCGATGCGTGTTTCTCTCGTACACGTACGCATGTGTGTGCGAGGCGTTTGTCTCTAACTGAACCCGAGCGAGGCATCGCCTAACTGAACCCGAGCGATTGCACTGCAGGCTACGCATTACTGAACCCGAGAGATCAAGCGATTCCTTCGCTACTGCTGCTAACTGAAGCCGATCAATGCTACCTCTAGATGAATAGTGAGCATTGCAGGGGGTTTTGGATGAACAGTGAGTGTTGCAGGGGGGGTTGGATGAACACTGAGCGGTGGGGGTGGATGAACAGGACCCCGTGGCGTTCCCTCTGGATCAACAGGACCCCGATCGAACGAGCCCGTTGGGTCTGGATGAAAAGGACCCCGTGGAGTGCTGGATGAACAGGATGACCCCGTGGAGGGCTGGATGAACAGTAGAAGGTGGAGTGGAGGATGAACTGTAGCCCGTGGAGGGGTGGTTCAACAGGAGCTCATGGAGAGGGGTGGTTTAATAGTAGACGGTAGAGTAGCGCGCGGTGGAGGCTAGACGAACAGGAGCCTGTGGATAAACAGTCGCAGGTGGAGGCTGGAGGAGGTCGACGATGGATGAACAGTAGCCCGTGGAGGCTGGCGGAGGTCGACGGTGGAGATGAACAGTATCCCATGGAGTCCCGTTTTGCGGTACGCCACACCCCTCCCGATGAACAGGACCCCCGTTTCGACCGTAGTGCTCCCACACAAGTCTGTTTCGTCCGTTTTGCGGTACGCCATAACCCTCCTGATCAACAGGACCCCGTTTCGACCGTAGGAGGTCCAACACAAGTCTGTTTCCTCCGTTTTGCGGTACGCCAGACCCCTCCCGATGAACAGGATCCCCTTTCGAACGTGGCCGGCCGAACACAAGGCCGTTTCCTTCGTTCTGCGGTACGCCAGGCCTCGTTTCCATCACCTGTTCCATCCAAGCCCTCCCGAGGAACACGACGACGCATTCGATTCTGACCCAGCCGATTTTCTCCCCATGAACAAGACGACGATGTTGTTTCTCCGTTCCGACCCAGCCATGTACACGAGCCCTGGCCGTACGTACGCGCGAGTAGGTGTTTGAGACCCTGCCCGTATGTATGTATGTGGCTGTATTTTCTTTGTTGCACCCTGGCTATTGTACGTACGTGTACATGCTACGTGCGCACCTCTACTACGACATGTGCCTGCCTCTACTATGACACGTGCACGCCTCTACATCGACTAGTATGTATGTACACGTTCGCGACCAGAATGACTACGCTACGTACGCTTCGACCAGGTGGGTCCCGACTGACAGGCACTTCCTTACATGCGAAGATATAGCTGGTGGGTCCCAGCAGTCAGGGGGGCGAATCAATTTTTTTTGCCCGAACGCACTTCATTGCGTGCGAAGGTGTAGCTGGTGGGTCCCAGCAGTCAGGGGGGAAGCATTTTTTTTGTGAAATACGGTGGGTCCGGTGGGTCCCAGCTGTCAGGTGGAGGAATCATTATTTTATGCATAATAAGGAGGCACTTCCTTGCTGCGGCCGTGGACCCAGCTGTCAGCCTCTCCATGTGCAGTCCATGTCCGATGGAAGTCGTTCCTTGACCACATTGACCATGCCACGCCGACAGCACCACGGTGGTGGACAACAGCGAGGCCTAGGAAGGGGACGATGCGGAGCCGAGGAAGACGCGGCAGTGGATACCCACGCGGAGAGGAGTACGAGGGTTCACTGGTTCGGCTATGGTGTGAGGCTGTCGTCACCGCCGAATAACAGGGGTTGTGGGTGAGTGGAGGGATGGCCTGGCCAGTGGTGGGAGTAGTAGGGGACGGTGAGGCCTCCGCAGCAGCACAGCCGGCCACGGGAGGCAGGAGCAGGCGGCACAACCGGCGCTGCTTTGGGCGTCTGGAGCAAGAAGACCAAAGGTTGAAGAAGCACGATGGCCGTTGGATGGATATCGTACGGTCACTCCAGCTACAATCATTTATATTGACTAAGTTGACAAAGCCCTTAGTACGTCAACTTAGTAGGCCCACAGGTCAGCTTCCGAAACGGTGCGCCCCAGATGTCAGGGGGAGGAATCATGGGCGGGTGAAGCTAGAATATTTGAGATTGAAGAAGAAGCATGGCATCCGTTGGATGGACATCCAACGGCCACTCACTACAAAAAAAGACACATCCGTGACATTTTGGGCCGAACAAAAAAAATTCTGTCATACATATGACACTTGTGACAAAACCCGGTATCATCATAGATGTGGTGGGCTCCTACTTCTATGACAAAAAATCATGACAGAAAATGGGCTTTTCGTCCTGGGCGGGCCGGAGACGCAGCTGCATGACATTCTTTGGGCCGTCCATGACGGAAAAAACCGTGGTAGAAGCGAGGGCGAGGAAAATTTCGGGGAGTTCCCGGTTACGGTGGGAGGTCGGGGGCCGAGCGATGCGCGTTTCTCTCGTACACGTACGCGTGTGTGTGCGAGGAGTTGGCTCTAACTGAACCCGAGCGAGGCGTTGGGCTCTAACTGAACCCAAGCGATTGCACTGCAGGCTACGCGTTACTGAACCCGAGCGATCGATCGATGGCTATTAACTGAACCCGGTCGAG